>NW_013524935.1:4533563-4564663 GCF_000836215.1 Papilio polytes
CAAGCATTACCTTTCGGATAAAAAAAGAATTATCCAAATCGGTCCACTAGCGGCGGAGTTATGCCGTAACACACATAAAAAAAAAAAATAATAAAAAAAAAAATATACCGACGAATTGAATACCTCCTTCTTTTGGGAAGTCGGTCAAAAACGGCTAATTAAGACAATGGCAGTATTATAAAAGACATTCAATCTAAAGTATTGAAAAGAAAGAGATGGATGGATTGCGTGAAAGGTGACATGATCAAGAAGGGAGTCGTGACTGAGATGACAGATGATAGAGTGCTTTGGAGGACGAAAACCCGGTGCGCCGACACTACGGGAGTAGGATAAGGCAGGGGAGATGATGATTCAATCTAAAGTATCACAAGATAAATTTTACGAGAGATTTAACTACAAATAAAATGTATCCCCAACTCTCGCACATTATGTTAGCAGTTTGACGTCAATGCGCCAGGTAATTGTCTGACATCATTGCCATTCCGCGTGCCTTTACGTCGGTATTTACGCCTTTGTAGGATTAAACAAGACCTTAACATAACACTTAGATAGTGTTTAAAATACATTTCAGCTAAACATAATAATCCTTTTACATTGATGAGACGAAGCCTACATACGTTCAGTTTTATTGACAGACTTTAAAAAAGGACGTACTCCATTCGTTTTTTTTTCGTCGAATCGTTCAGATAAAACGTCTGATGATGTGATCTGCCAGCGACTTCGTCCGGCCAGAATAGTAAAAAAATATTAAGTAGTCAATGTTTCTTGCAGACAATATTTTAAATCTGTGCGAAATCGCATCGAGATCTCTTATACACTGTAGCTAGTAATAAACGTCCATCTAAACATCGTAAACACACACTTCTTTGTTGCCTAAGATGTCAGCAAACACAGCATATTTTTGAATAATTCTTGTATTAATAAAAAGCCCTATACTTACGTCACGCTTTAGACTACATATTTTGACGTCATTAAACTTAGGGGTAAATATTTTGGATAAAAACCCTAATGTGTAAAAGAGACCATAAGTTACTGCCAACATCAAGAAAGCAAGATTGTCATCATGTCATGTCATTTTGACATTTGTAATTGATAATTTGACAAATGTAAACAATAAAATAAAATTTTTATAATTTCATTAATAAGATTATGCTTATCTAACATTAAAATACAACAAAGTTCACAAATTAAGCTGGTTTCCTGTTCAAAACTCGCTGACCTATTTAAAAAAGTACACCTCCATGAACTGAATGGTATTCATTTAGAAAATCTCAGCTTCAGCTACAGTAAAGGTCGCCTTTATATGTAGAAACATTTGCTATGAATGGAAAAAATTGCACTTTGTAACATTTTATATAAAAAGCTTTATGAAAGACGAGCTTTCGCCCGCGACTCCGTCCGCGTGGAATTAAAAATAAAAGTAACTGTACTATGTTTTAAATATATGCCGAATTTTATCGAAATCCGTTCTGCAGTTTAGGCTTATAAACTCAAACAAACATCTATACATCTAAAATGTCGTATTCATATTAGTAACTAGATTGTGCTCGCGATTTCGCCCCCTTGAAATAAAAAAAAAATTAAAAACGCAGCCTATGTTACTCACAGATAACGTAGCTTTTTAATGGTGAAAGAATTTTTGAAATCGGCACAGTAATTTTTTAATTTAGAATAGATAAGTAAGATGACAAAATTAATAAAAAACGACTATTTTTTTAAACAATTGACAAAAGCAAAATTAGTTAATGAAGCACTTATAGATATTTTCTGTTTTATTTAAATTAAGCATAATTCATGGTATTTTGAAGTCATCTACAAATTTTAGCAGTAAAATAAATGATAGCTAAATTTACAAAATATTAAAATGTTTTAGAACAATATTTTTAATCGTGAGTTCATCATCATCAACTTGCCCTTATCCCTTATAGGGTCGGCACAGTATGTGCTGCTCTTCCATACATCTCTATCAGCCGTTATATCTGAGTTCAGGTGACCAAAAATTAAACCCAAGTTTAACTATTTTCAAATGTAAAGTCATGTTATAATTAAAATGTTTGCCAAAACATTGCAGTATAGTTGAAAACATTCCCGACGTGAAAAAACCTACTCTCAAACTCTAGTGCCCTCGCATTATGTGTGTGCTTTTGCATAATCCACATTGGATGTTAAAATTTTCACGTAACGTGCAAAATTATGAGACCTTGCACACGAGATATACCCAAGTATTTTTTGTTAATATGTTAAGTGACAAAATATTTTAACGTATTTTAAATAAATTATTTCGTATATAAAATACAATTTTAAAGTACGTTTGTACAGTAAAATTCAATAATGCTTGGTTGCTGAAGTTTCCATTAATTTTATCACTAGCTGTTGCTCGTGAATTCGCCTACGTGAAATTAAATATAGCCTATGTTACTCACAGATAAATAACCTTTCTAACGGTGAAAGAATTTTTAAAATCGGCCCAGTAATTTTCGAGTTATAACAATACATAGAAAAAAGACGAATCTCTCATTTTAATAATATAAGATTCAACGGACTAAAAGTCGAGTTAAGTAGTTCAGAAACACATTTCATGAAGTTATCGAACCAAAAGGGGTTAAAAGAAGCTGGGAAACCGGCTATTAGTCATTCAAATTCAAACGGAACCCGTGAAATTATTTTTTCAGTCGATATTTCAGAAGCAAAACTTTAATTTACAGTTATTTTTCATAATAAATACGACAAAAAAATTGGCATATTCCTGCCTACACTTAAAGCCAATAGGCACTTAAGTTAATTTATAGTTTGGGGGAACTCGCTGTTTCAACGGAAACTTTATTTGGCAAAACTCCGAGTTAGTCACTAAAGTAAACAGTATAAGTAAATTTAAAACAGTCATTTTGTCTATAAAATATCGAAATACGTTCTCGTGACGTCATACAATCTCGATAATACACGTGTCATATAAAAATAAGCCTCATTCGTAAATAGAAATTAGGAAAACTTCCGAGCAAAACATAATTTTAGAAACCAAGTCTTTAAAAGTACTACAAAACATTTTTTCTTGAACGCAGGTGAACATTTTACAAACATATAGAATATCTGTCTTATCGTTCCTTACATAGGGCTGCTAAATTAAAAAAAAAATCAATAAAAACCAGTTAGGTGACTTTAAAATCCCTACTATTTGAATACTTAACGGATAACGAAATACATTAAATCCAGTAACTAAAGAACTTTGCTTTACAAACACGAAAGTGCCAACCCTAATTATAAATAAATAACGTATAACGTAAGCTCACGTTCCAACACAAGAGCGTCGTTACCCGATCCCAATTCATCACAATCAATCAATACGGACGCCGCAATTTGATACGCGGCTGAAAATGTTCGCCATTACATGTTTCCATTGCCGAAACATTTATAAAAAAAACATCTCTCTTCAAAGATTGACCACGGTACCACTCTATATAAATTACAGCGGTAGAGATGAATTGGTCCAACGCAAAGGGCTGTCCCAAAATTGACTGCCACATTTATAAGGACCCTACATAAAAGTGGTAGTTTTGACTGACCAGAACGTAGAGCAGAGCAGATTTTTATCGCAAATAAAAACTCTATAGTATTGAAACAAGGTATAATTTTACTTACCACGTCTTTTGTTATAAAAACAAACGTGAATAGTAAACCTTGTTACAATTGCATAAAGCTCACTTTTGTTTGCGATAAAAATGTGCTTTGCTTTAGGATCTAATGCCGGCATATCTACTCGTATTTTAATAAATACAAAAAAAAAGCACGCGGCTTCGTAGAAATTTTTAAATATATCCTATGTTACTAAGCAATAACGTCGTTTTCTAATGGTGAAAGAATTTTTGAAATTGACCCAGTAGTTTTTGAGTTATTTAAATACAAACTGTTAAGAATAAAATGAGTACGGCGCTATAGGATTGGCGCTACACTAGATTATCGACATAGACTTCCATCCCTATCTGACAGCTGTCAAATGCCAATAGACGTAATATCGCGCCATCCTGGCGGGATGAGTGGCTCTGAGGTTTTAAGTTAATCGCGTTAGTAACAATTATATTAATTGTATAAAATTACAAAAATACAAAACCTTTTCTCTTTGTAATATTGGTACACCGTATCACACGTCATCTATTGATGAGTAGCAGAAAAACATATTAGTAGAATAATCGAGCAGTTTCCAGAATGTTCGATCGCCGCGAGTAGCGAAAATGACGTTCGTGAAAAGATATCTCGAACATTCGAAACGGCTTCTCGAATATTCAAAACTATCGAGAAAGTTCTGGAATAAAATGACAAATGAATAACGAAAAGAAGATCAAAATTCGGGGTACATAAGGGGAGTCAGTTGTGACTCGGAGAGTGATACGGTGGAAAGTGAACTGTGAAGAAGTCCCAAGTGAATTGCGAAGAAGATCTAGTGACCGCGGAGTGAAAGTGCAAGTGTTATAGTGACGGTGGTGTTGTGTATATTGAGCTATGTTAGTGATCCTGTATTTTGTGCGTCGCGAAGATTTAAGAAACAACTGTGTGAATGTTGTGAATCGCTGTCTCTTAAGTCGTGAATAAATTAACGCAGAAATGTTCAAGGCGTTTACGCTATCCCTCACGCTCGTAACAATATGTATATCTATGGTTATCTATATAAATGTTTAATCTTTGTACCAGCAAAAACGTTTTTCAATATTATTCATATTTACACCGATACAGGTACATCAATAGAAAGTGATGAAAAACTTTATAGTTGGATTTTTATTTTTTGTCCGACTTTAACTGAGATTTCATAATAATTTTTGCTCGTTATATAAGTGGAGGCGGGATGATGCTTCAGTTACGAAAAATACATTTCCAACATTAATGAATGTTGTATTTTCTGATAGAATCTCTCGTTATTTAAACAAGCTTTGGTCGAGTCGATATCTGTATGTTTAAAATTCAACAAATCTGATTTTAAGGGATTCAGACATAAGCAAACTTTTATTTTATAAAAATCATTATTTAATTATAATTTGTACTACCGAGATAATAAATCGGCGCATTTTACGCACCAAATATCACGAGTTATTGATAATTTTTGTACAAAATCATCATTACTAAAAACTATTATAATCTATACTAATACTATAAAGAGAAAAAATTTATATTTTAGTATGTATTGAAATAACTCGAAAACTACTGGGCCGATATTAAAAAGCTGCGTTATCGGTAAGTAACATAGGCTTTTCTATTTTTTTACCGACTTCCTAAAAGAAGGAGGTACTCAAGTCGTCTGTTTTTTTTAAGTGTGTTACGGCATAACTCCGCCGCTAGTAGACCGATTTTGATGATTCTTTTTTTATCCGAAAGGTAATGCTTGCAAGTGAGTCCCATTTTTTTGTTTGATTTTTGGAGTCGTAAATAGTTAAATAATTTCACGTAGACGAAGTCGCGAACAAGAGTAAATAACATACAACATTTTTAGCGACATATTTTACTTTTTTATTCCTTTATAGATGAACCCTTGAATTGTCAAACTAGCATTAAAATAAAGTACCGTTTACCGTAAAACAAACAACAATCACAGCTCTTGTCTGTTGTTAAATTCAGAACAATACGTAAAGTAAGAGAAAAGAAAAACAAGCGCGATACTGGGAATTTCAGGCGAGAACTTAACGCCCCGCTTGACCCGCTTTCCAACAAGGGCTTTACACATTATGAATTTGTTTTAATCCGCGCTGCCCGCAATTAAATATGCCATTAGTAAACAAAATCTGTATAAAAATTTAAACATAATTACTTAAATATAAGAACGAAACTCACGCCCATAATCTAGGGTACAAAATATATTTAAAACTGGACAAGTTTTAATGAATACTGGAGGTTTTAGGGAGAATTCCTTGTAAAATTAGACAGATTACTTAATTCCCATTTGCAGGTATAACAATCATATATCATATAATATATAATAATGATAAATAATATAAATGCGAAAGTTACGATGGATGAATTGATGTTTGTTAGCGTTTGTAGCCTAAAAAGCTGAACAGATCTCCATCATATTTGATACAGGTTTAAGGCACAGTCTGGAAGAACACATATGCTATTTTCTATCCCGGGCATAGTTACGGTTCCCGTGGGTTTCATTAAATTAATTTTTTAATGTTTACTCGATCATTCTGCAACGGTTCAAAATATCTTATTGAAATTTGGCACATATATAAAACAAAGTCTGGAGTACACATGGGAGTTCATCCCCGAGAAATGTCCGGTTCCCGAGGGATACGTAGCTTTTTGTTATTTATATAGTTCGTATGTTTTGTAATACCACGCGGACCAAGTCGCAGGCAACAGCTAGCTTTTAATAATTCAAAATACAACTAAGTCTACATGGGTTCTTTATTTGCTTATAAATTGTCATGTATTTATATGTACAGTCATGAATCGTTAAATAAATGTTTTATATTCAAACTTTCCTATAATAATGTCGACTTCGAGATTCTATAAAATCTAATATTTCCTAAACACATGATCCTGTCACCATACAGGTTTTGTGTATCATAAAATTCGCAATAAAAAGGTGAAAAATGACGTAAAACATGAAACCATAACTTCATATCGTTCAAAGGGTTCTTTTTTTATAACATAAGGTGGCAAACGAGCAAGCGGCTACCTGATTCCGCCAAAATAGCGAAGGCTTCCCTAGAGATGTTAATAATTTCAATGTATGCCATAAATGGGGCATCAAATGCCACACATTGACATTTTGGAAAATGTCGTAGATCTAATTTTATAGGCTACTAGCTGGTGCTCGCGACTTCGTCCACCTAAAATTAACATAGCTTGTGTTACTCATTGATAACGCAGCTTTTTATCAGTGGAACCTTTGAACTCGGCCCAGTAGTTTTTGAGTTATATTAATACATACAAAAATACAAATCTTTATAATAATTTTAGTATAGACGAGCTGTTGCCCGCGGCTTCGTCCGCGTAGTATTATTATAGAAAACATACAAACTATATAAATTACAAAAAGCTACGTATCCCTCGGGAAGCCGACAATTCTCGGGGATGAAGCTTATCCCATGTAATTTTGTTTTATATCTGTGCCAAATTTCATTAAGGTATGTTGAACCGTTGCAGAATGATCGAGTAAACATTAAAAAACTAAATTAATGAATCTCACGGGAACCGTAACTATTCCAGGGATAAAAAGTAGCCTATGTGTTCTTCTAGACTATGCTCTAAACCTGTGCCAAATTTCATGGAGATCCGTTCAGCCGTTTAGGCTACAACCGCTAACAAACATCCATCCATCCATCCATCCATCCATCCATCCATCCATCCATCCATCCATCTATACACCCATCCATCTAAACTTTCGCATTTATAATATTAGTAAGATAATTATAGATAAACAAATGAATTATACTTAAATATACAAATTTAAAAACTAATATCATTCACAAAAAAAAACTTAATAAGCGATGAGAAAATAAAAACGCGAGAATTTATAAATGATTATGGAATCACTTAGAACACTCCATTATAAATTCCTTCGTCTCGATGAGTGATGATTTGCAATTATGCGTTCCCGGCAACCATTGGTCTTCATTCAGACGTTAACAATTTAATATACGAAAGCATTTGTTATATAATGCTCTTGACAGGAGATTAATAATACATTAAGGGCCTGTCCCACCAAATTGTTAATTGTCTGAAAATAATCAATTTCGGATTTTGTTCCCTTATGTGACAGTGACGTCATTTTAAAGCCATCTGAACCTATCAGCCAGTGGTGGGACAGGCCCTAACTGTATTACCCCGATAACACAAACAACTAATAAAAACAAAACAAAAGCAAGTAGCCAATGTGTTCTACTTCTATGACAAATTTCATCGAGATCCGTTCAGACAATTAGGCTAACTCTAACAAATATTCATCCATCCATCTAAACTGACATTTATAATATTAGTAAGATGTTTATATACGTGTTTAACTCTGACGGCTGGCGATTAGTGGCTGGCAGAAGCCAAGAAAATCATTTTTTGGGAATAAAAATGAATGAAAAGGTATTGAAATAAAAAAGATATATTGAAATTAGTGCTAAAATATGTTCTTTTAAATATTTCAAGTTTAGTACATTAAGATAAAAATGCTATAAAAATAATTTATACCCATTACCAATAAGGATTATCAGAAAATTAGATTTTATAAAGAAGAAAAAATAAACATATAAAGTAGCAAAACAATTCTTAAAATAGATTTCACACTCGTTTTGAAAATAATACAAAAATACATGTGTTTAGCAGTGTAAATCCGCTTTAATATTTCGCAAAATAGACTCCACATTAGACAGTTGGCATAATGGCAAAGGTTACTAATACACAAAATAGTTCATTAAAAAAAAAGTGAACAGAAAAAAATCACGTGCACAAAAAGAAGCCCAATAATAGGAACGGTTATTGGAATTTAAACCTTAACACCATTGATATAAAATTAATATTTCAAGGACACTATATAATCGATAAATTGATTAACGGTTGGTGAATGTACGGCAAGACTTGGGGCACCAAATGTACAGTTGAACAGAGGGTCTATCACGAATAAAACGCCATTTTCGAGAACGTATTCATAACGCCGTCGAAAATTGTAATAAGATTTGTTAGTATACTTTACATCCGGTAGGGGCGACACAAAATTGAATGACGATGACGTTACGAAAACACTCTCACGAATCGTAATAAGCCCTCAGACGTGCAGTAAAAATAGTCAAATCAATTATAAAGAAAGAGGTAATGAAATATATTATTTAATGTGATTAACATATGCCTTTATAAGGTAAATCTCATTCTTTATAAACTAAATAATATAACTAAAATATGCTTCAAAGTTTTAGTAAGCAAAAAGTATGCTCGGGGTCGAGTCTAAGAAGTTCAAACTCAGAAACAACCCTTTCCCAACAAGAAAACAACTCAAAGCTGGATTTAATTAAACCGGCTAATTAGGTAGCAGGTAACCCATTGGAAACGAAAAAAACATTTTCTCAAATAACTTCATTAAAAACACTCTAGACAATAACGAAAATTCTGGTTTATCTGGATGAAAGAGAACTTCAAACTAAATTACTTTGTTTGAACAGATGGCGCGAAAGTCGTGGAATGATCTGGAAACTTCTAGACGGAATGATAACGTAACAAAATAGTGGAAAATGTATATACAGAGTTTTGGTAAGACCACAAGCTAATAGTTACGTTATGTAAAGCAAAACATACGAAATAAAATATGGCTCTCACATTAGAATCATACTAATATTATTAGTTAGTTTAGATGGATGTATGGATGTTTGTTGGAGGTTGTAGCCTATACGGCTGAATGGATCTGGATGATATTTGGCATAGATGTAGCATGGCATAGATCTGAAAGCACACATAGGATACTTAGTTTTGTTTTTTAAACCCATGCGGACGAAGTCGCGAGCGAAAGCATTACTAATAAAATTTTCTTTTTAGTTATCTTTTTAAGGTAGCTGTAGTAACAAACGAATTTACTAAAACTTTATTAATCAATAATCTTACAAAGAAACCCTAGTTAAAGACCTGTTTCCATTGTAGGGCTTTTAATCGTGTCCGACAATGAACCGGTCACGTGACGTATAGGGACATCGTTCGACATCGTATCGCGTACATCGACTCATGAGTTCATGACTCGTCTGTAGTATTTTCTTATCCTATTTCGACAGTCGCCAGGGAGCGTTGGTAGAGTGCACACGTTTCGCGCATTCAAAACTTTCGACAAATATTCAATGCAACAAATTTAAATTTATAAATACGAAAGACTCGAAGTCTAATAAACATTTTGTTAATAACAAGCTCTTGCTCGCGACTTCGCCCGTGTGAAATTACAATATATAAGCCCATGTTACTCACAGATAAATTACCTTTCTAAAGGTGAAAGAATTTTTAAAATTGTCCCAGTAGTTTTTGAGTTATTTCAATACATACAAAAATACAAATCTTTCCTTTTTATAATATTAGTATTGATAAATTATAGTGATCAAACGTTGAAAAGTTTAGAGTAAAATGCCAGGGGCTTTAAGAGACTTTAACATCTTAACTATTTGTGTGCAAGAGTGAAATATTCCTCAAGATTCTCAACTAAACAGCATGTTTTACCGCAACCTCCTCGAGACGAGATTCCGCACATTGCCTTGGAACTAAGGCTAATAAACTATGTTAAATATTAACTCTCTTAGTACTTACTAAATACATAAATAGGTTAAATCTTAGTAATATTATAAATGCGAAAGTTTAGATAAATGGATGTTTGTTAGAGTTTGTAGCCTAACTTTAACATAGATGTAGAGGATAATCTGGAAGAACTCATAGGTTACTTTTAATCCCGGAAATATTTACGGTTCTCGTGGGATATGTCAATTTTTTATTCATATTTACTCAATAATTCGGCAACGGTTCAACATAATTATCTTATTGAAATTTGGCATAGATATCAAAAGTCTGAAGTAACAAATGGGTTACGGTTCATCGCTGAAAAATATCGGGTTCCCTAGGGTTATACGTTTTTTTGTTTTTAATAGTTGGTTTGTTTTTTAATACTGTAGTCGCAGACAACAGCTAGTGTGTATATAACTTTAAACTGTCGTGGCATTTACAAATATGATGTTCGTAAGATACGGGTTTCTTTCCACTATTGGATTGTTTTAGCTCCCGAAATAACGGGAGTTAGTAACCCATTTCTATAATCTAATCATAAACGGTAATTGTGCTCTTAAATACGTGACCATATTTACTAATTATTTACTGTTTATACCCAGCAATATTTGGATAACTGTTGCTTATTTCTTATAATAAAACAAATTGTGAACAAAAACACTATTGCGTCCAAGTTCATTTAATACGAAGCTGAAACACCGCTGTTAAACGCACGCGAACAGTTATTTGCACGAACTCAGAATCGATTTATTCGAAGCGATACAACGAAAGTGAAATAAGAAAACACTATTATTCAATTTGAAACCTTATTACCGAGTAATAGAAATGACTTTGGTACAATACGTTCATGATATAAAGATTTAGGATTGAATTGCGGTCCTAAAGTATACTTATAACAAACTAAGGCTTCAGAATTGAATACGTGTTCAATATACAGTATCTAATACTCGCATCCATCAACCCATAACTAATATAATACTAGCATTATACTGGACTGGCGTCGGTGGGTCAGTGGTTTAAGCACTTGACTTGTAATCTACAGGTCTTGGATTCGAATCCCGCCATGTACCAATGTGATTTTTGATTTTTCGAATTTCCTATGTACAAAAATTTACCCGACGTTCTTACGGTGAAGGAAAACATCGTGATGCAACCTGCACATATCGGCGAAGAAATTCAAAGATATGTGTGAAGTCAACCAACCCGCACTGGGCCAGCGTGGTTGACTATGGCCTAGTCACCCCTTATTAGGGTAGGCTGCGAGCCCCTTGGTGGGGACGTATTTAAGTATTTAAGAACTACAACTTCAAATTTAAAAATTACATTGAAAGATGTCGGGATGCGAAACCGAGGACCTGTGGATTACAAGTCAAGTGCTCAAACCCCTGAGCCACCGACGCTCTTAATGAGTAACGCTATAACTTAATAACATAAATATACACTCACACTCTCGATAAGCTGTTGCTTCTCTTGCAGCTGGACCTCCTGATGACGCAGCGTGGCGCGCTGCTTCTCTGCTGTGCTGCTCAGCCGAGACAGCACCTCCTGGTCGTGTTCTCGTGCCGGCGACGGAGGAGCACTCGTACCTAGGAGAAATTACAAATACTATATCTCAGGAACTACCTATGTTACTCACTGATAACATAGCTTTTAATGGTGAAAAAATTGACATCGGCAAAGTAGTTCTTGAGTTATTTCAATACATACAAAACTTTCCTCTTTAAAATATTAGTATTGATAAAATTATATTAATAACATGTTTTATATATATTTCGTGAAGCAACTCCACATGAAAACAAAATTAAATTAGGCTATTCTCTGGACACTGCACCAATTAGTTATGATAACAATCTAGACATTTGATACTTGAAGCGCGCCTGGTTACGTGACCTAACAAAACCTAATTCAATTACTCAGTGACCTGTATTTTACAAACATAGTGTCTATTACACACGCTTGTTAGTGATATTGAAAGAATAAAATCCGTCAAGTTTATAGCAACTAGGTGAAAAAGCACATATATTACAGGTTTCTCCGTTACTTATCTATACTAAGATAATAAAGAGGAAAGATTTTTGTATGTATTGAAAAACTCAAAAACTACTGGGACGTTATCAAAAATTCTTTCACCATTAGTAAGGTAATTTATATGTGAGTAACATAGGCTATTTTTTATTATTTTGTAATTTCACACGGACGATATACCGGGCAACAGCTAATTTGTTATATAACAATTGAATTACTGTAGTTTTTAATACTAATAATATCACAAATAAATAAGAAAATAAGATTTCGATTTCTCATCCTTGCCCACCACCGCGCTAGTCAGTGAACAACGCTTATGTGGTCGTAATTATATTTTACACTCGCTTTTGCTCGCGACTTCGTCCGCGTCGAAAGACAAAAACGAAATCAGTGTATCCCGCGGGAACCGTAGCTATTTCCGGGATAAAAAGTAATCTACAATATGCTCGTCTATGTCAACTACCCTTCAGTGAGTCCGGTCGAAATCTGCCCAGCCGTTTCGGAGATTACCCGGAACTAACCCGGCTTGCGGACAGACAGACAGACAGACAAAAAACTTATAAATGTGATTTTCGTTATCAGCAACGCAAATATATCATCTTCTCGAAATCTGGAATTTTTCTTTTGACATTACAAACAGACACTGCAATTTTATTATATGTATAGATTTAGATAGAAGGTTATCATCCACGTATATTCTACAATACCCAGATTTTAAATTGGTATTATTTCAATTGAACCGGACACAACGCATTCAATCATATAAAACATGAACATATTCGTTCTAAAAATGTACATGTAAAGAAATTAATATTTCTTTTATTTTAGAATTGTGTCAAAACACTGTTTCTAAACGAATGTCATTGCCTATTGGTGATTGGTTGATTCTAGAAACCATCTTAAGGCCAAAAATGGCGTCATAATTATAGTGAGTAAAATGTGAGGAAAAGGATGATATAGTAACATAAATGTCGTTTTATAAGATTTCTATTTCGGATAACTAGTTTTCAAATAAATGTGTTGCTCTGCAAAAAGAAACGACATTTATGTTACTATACTATCAATTTTTTTCCTCACATTTTACTCACTATAATTATGACGACATTTTTGGCCTTAAGATGATTTCTAGAATCAACCAATCAACAATAGGCACACACACAACCAATCACATTCGTTTAGAAACAGTGTTTTGACACAATTCTAAAATAAAATAAATAATAATTTCTTTACATACATTTTATATTTCAGACAGCTAGACAGAATAAAAATTGTGCCGGATCTGTGAGAACGGTCCATTAGACTTTATCTAGAAAGGGGACTCGCCATTTTGCGCGCATTATCTTCTCAAATAACGCTGATGAACGGTCCGTAAGTAACTTGACCTCTCTGGCATCTCACGTAGATACAAAAGAATGATTATAAAAATATTGTATACTAACTGTGGCTCTCGAGTGAAATTAAAAAATAATAAAAAAAATAGCTTATGTTATTCACAGATAAATTTACCTTTCTAATGGTGAAAAAGTTATTAAAATCGGCCCAGTAGTTTTTGAGTTATTTCAATTCGTACAAAAATACAAATCTTTCCTCTTTATGATATTACTAACATTCGCCCGCGACTCCGTCCACGTGAAATTAAAAAAAAACGAAAGTGAGTAGCCAATGTGTTCTCCCAGACTATCATCCAAATTTCATCGAAATCCGTTCAGCCGTTGAGGCTACAAATTCTAACAAACATCTATCCATCCATCTAAACTTTCGCATTTATAATATTATTATGAAATGTAATAGTATAGAAGAAATTATTTACAAATTTAATCAAGTCATTGCAGTTAGAAAAAAATCATTTTTCTTATTTCTTTGATAAACAATAATCTTGACGTTACATTACATTTTTATCAAATCTAGAAGATGGAAGACATCTCGATCTTTACCAAGAAAAGTAAAATAAATTATTACTTGAGATTGTAATAAGTGCACATAATATGGGCTTACTAAACCCATACCATCTTTCACCCATACATTTATACATTTAAAAAAAAGGATATGTTTGTCCAAGTTCTAAAGTAATGCAGATGTATGACTGTCAAAATTAATGTAAATGAAACAATTTGTTTATTATTTTTACTCTGTATTCTGTTTCGATTGATCTATGATAATTATTGACTTATCTGTGTCGACTTACTCTTTGATTCTCGCCATATAAATGTCACTATCGTTTATAAAATCTTACTAATATTATAAATGCGAAAATTTAGATGAATGGATGGATGGATGTTTGTTAGAGTTTGCAGCCCGAACGCCTGAACGGATCTCGATGATATTTGGCATAGATGTAGAGGATAGTCTGGAAGAACACATAGGCTACTCACTTTGTTTTTTTTTAATTCCACGCGGACGGAGTCGCGGACGAAAGCTCGTCTTCAATAAATCAATCCATTCGTGTGTGTTTCTTATGACCCAAAACCCAACAATAATAATAACACTTCAATGTCGCAAACCGGTATATAAGTGGTATACTGTTAAAGGTAACTTACCATCTGCAGGTGCGTTTATAGTCCGTCTCAGTCGTTTGTTCTCGTCCTGGAGGCGTGCCACGGCGGTCACTAGATCCGCAGACTCCGTCCGCCATTGCTCCTCGATAGCTTCTATTTCCTGACAAATAAGTCAAATATGAAATGAAAACAATATTTTCAACGCTTAAAACTCCATCCGCAGAAAATAAAAAAAAAAACAAAAGTAATCTATGTGTTCTTCTGGAACACATTCTACATCTGTGCCAAATTTCATCAAGATCCGTACAAGAGTTTAGGCTACCAACTGGAACAAACATCCATCCGTCTATCTAAACGTTTGCATTTATAATATTAGTAACATAGATTCTAAAAGAGACCAATTTCGTTTACTTCTAAGATTTTTAGTAAATTTGCTTTTATAAGGTTAAGAATTTGGATTCAAACAAGTTAAATATTGATTATAAATTGAAGGTAACTTCAATTAAATTCTTTCATAATGAATCACACATAAATGGAAGTAACATAAATACTAAGGTCCTGTCCCACCACTGGCTGATTGGCTCAGATAGCTTAAAAATGACATTACTGTCAGATAAGGGAACAAAATCCGAAATTCCAACATATATTTTACACGTTGGATTGTAAGACAATTTACAATTTGGTGGGACAGGCCCTTAGCCGGCATTAAAATGCAAGAGAACGGGCACTGACCTGTCGTTTTCTTTCATTAGTAATTACATATGCAAATTTACATAAGCCGAGAATGTATTGCATGTATTCATTTGTTACATATATACATTTCTCAAATATTTTTATAATAATTTTAATATACTACAAATGATATAAAAAAACTAATATAAAACTAAAACGACATTAAAAATCTGTAACAGCGTCTTAAATGAGGCCATATTAAGAGCGCGCGCAGACCTTTGACTAAACTATCGCACAACTGTTTAGTCTGACTTTGATTCCTATGAGCTGTGCACACTACTCGATTTTAGTTGTGTAAATCAGTTGAATGGGCGAAACAATTGACAATGGACAATCTCAAAACAATTGTGAGAGTTTAGTCAAAGGTGCACAACCGTAAAATCCAAATTCCTCTATTCTTACGTCTGTCAGATTGTAAGCGCATCTTACAATGTGAAGTGTTTAAAATAAGACTATAAAAATAGCTTTATCAAATATCTAAATTAATCGTGAATTTAAATATGCTCTTTATCCGTATAATAATATCGAATTAACTATTTTTAAAACATTCGTTATTTTTATTCGCAAACAAATTCTATTTTAAGAAATAAGTGTTTTATTAAATTATTAACAAATTCCACACAATACAAACATGTTGATCTATTACTACTAATATTAGGAAGATTTGTATTTATGTATTTACTAGAATAACTCAAAAACTACTGGGCCGATTACAAAAATTCTTTCACCATTAAAAAGCTACGTTATCAATGAGTTACATAGGCTATGTTATTTAATTTCACACAGACGAAGTCGCGAGCAACAGTTAGTTTGTAATGTTACACAAAACGCAATTCAAGGATAAGTTTTCATAACCAAAATTATTATTTTTTCACAAGGATACATGAGCTTGATTCAATATTGATTTCGAATGTTAAATGCGGACGCAAACATCTGGCTCCTGACAAACTAATGCACATGAATATGTCCAAGGAATATATTTTACTAACTTTTACCACTACTGCTAAAAAGTCGAGGAATGTATGTTGGTGTTTGAACAATCATGAACTGTACCAAATATTTAAAGAGCCAAATGTCGTCAAGGCCATGAAAATTGGTCGGCTACGATGGGAGGGACATGAAGCGAGGACGAGTGATTGCAGAGTGCCCAAACACTTATTAGAGAATCAAGCGGAGGGACGTATAGATCACGCGGGAGGAACAAACTAAGATGGCTAGATGATGTCGAACGATATGCTAACAATATCGGCATCAAGATAAACTGATATGGAGAAATTTACCGGACCATGCCCAAGCCCACCCGCGGCTGTAGTGCCTCCAATGATGACTAAAAAGTCGAGTTCACTATGTTGTTTTATATGTTAGTGACGTCATTTTTAAGCTATAACTTCGTACACAACACTTCAAGCATTATTTTCATTAATACTAGCCTATATTCCTGAGTGCATCAGTCTAAAGTCCCATCAAATTAGTCCAGTCTGTGTCTCAGACTACAATTTTTTTTAAATTCGTTTTTCGATACATACATAAATTCGCTCCAGGTATATAGAACAGGAATAGACGATTATACATAGAATATATGCGAACCTGTATAAAGAGCCTAACATCACCAAGGTCATCAAAATTGGACGACTGCGCTGGGCAGGACATGTTGCCCGCATGGATGATTGCAGAGTTCCTACTTGTTGGAAAATAAGCCGGATGGACGTAGAGCGCGTGGTAGGCCGAAACTTAGATGGCTAGACGACGTCGAACGCGATCTTAAGAACATCGGCGTCAAGAGCTAGAAGCAAAAGGCCCAAAATAGACAGAATTGGAGAAGTTAACTGTACCAGGCCCAGGCCCAACCGCGGCTGTAGTGCCTCAGATGATGATGATCTGCGAACCTGATCATCCGGAACAAATCTCCTTTTCCTTTTTTTTCCTTTCTCAGTTAAATCACAAAGTTGCAGACATTATTAATACCATAATTCAAGAAGACATGTAACTATGGAATTTCTCTGATATATTTTATCTTTAACAGCAACTTTCTATAGTGAAAAGTTGCAAGAAAGTATGATTTGACAGAATAAATCAACATTTAACAACATAGATACCAACTTGTAAAACATCCTGCATTCTCAACATTTAGATAAGTGGTTTAGTAACATTGGTGTTGTCCTATTACAGTGCCTTGATTGATATCTTCAGCTACCGGTCATTTGTCAATCACATTGGATTCCGTCTATCTAGTTAACTGCTACTCAAAATTTTAGTCTTGTTTTATATACTTTTAATTATCTTCAACCTTGACGAATAGAATCGAAATAACGATGGGGTCCACTAAACATTAAAAGAAGAAGAAGAAGATAAGTGGTTCTCAAACTGTACAATTTTTTTTTCTTTTATTTATATATACACAACAGCTAATTTATTCACACAATTACATAGGAAAACAAAACAAGTATACAGAAAACAGATAAATTACCTAACAGGTGCATAACTACATTATATTATAGGAAACAATTTATTAAAGGTTAATTTTTCTGAGTACAAACAAGATCACATAATTATACATATTGATATTTCTTTAAATTAGATTAGATCTTATTTTAAATTGTTGTGTATGTGTATGTATTGTACGTGTTTCCGAACTAGCTGCTGTGCCTGCTGTCTATGTGACAGCTACTTAAATAAACAGTCTGTGCTAAGCAAGCTATCTTTCAATACTCCCAATATGTAACATGAATTGTATAGATTACGCATTTTGCTTCATTAAAAAATACTATTTAATACTGATTATTACTTATATGTGTTATTTTAAAGCCTCGCAGATATCAACTTTAGTTGGACTCTTACTTAGTATGATCATGTATGGAAGTTCAGTCAATATACCAACTTTGGCTTCACCAACTCAAATTGTTGGCAGATTATCTTTAGTGTGTAAGAACTTTAAATAATAATAAATTTGTTTTTGTGAAAACCACATATACATATAACAAGAAATAACTGTGGGCCATACTTTTGCATATTAAATATTTCTGACAGGATGCTCCATACTTGTTATTACAAAATTCTCATCAACTAATCCTTATCCGTAGGGAGGGTTGGCACAGTATGTGCTGCCCTTCCATACATTTCTATCTGCTGTCATATCTGAATCCCTTCTTATCCTCTTTCACAGAATCCATCCATACTTTCTTTGATTTTCCTCTACCTTTGTACATTCAGTCTTAATACTTTGGTTATTTTGTTATTACTAAATAATAAAAAAGTATTAACAAATTTTACTAAGAAGGCTATATAATGCCTTCCCCACCATGTTGTGAACTTTGTCCGCTAAGTAACAAGAAAAAAAGTTTGAATGAATAAACAATTAAGCAATTTATATTGCAAAAAATATTTTTTGTTACTTTTCTTACTCTAAGTAATAAACTTATAACAGCACACCAATTATGTACTTGTATGTCTGTAGCACAATATGAGTCATGCACGCAGGATAAATTCAATCCAATTATACTATTGAGTCTACAGAGCAGTGTTTTATATTATTCTAGACTGGTTTATCAAAAAGGTTGCTAATACCAGATACAGTTTCTGCTAAATTACAATAAAAAATCTCTAAATTATTGTAAAGAATAACAAAAGTAATACTTGAAACATCTAACAAGTTCCCTATATACAAATAACTAAAAAAACAAACGCGTAGTAATGCAAAACCCTAATAAGCGAAATGCGATGTTATCAACGTCGTGCAATATTCACTGGACGATATAACGCTGTTGCAAGTATAGCCAATGAGTTCACAAATGTCGAAACTAATATTTCGTGCGTTTACAAGCACAGTAACAATAATTCTATCAAGCAATGACCTCTCCAACTTACCTTCTCGAAGCGTTGTCTGTACTCAGCCTTCTCTATTTTATCATTCTCTAACTGTGAAATCTTAGCTGTAAGTTCGAGTAACGCCTGATTTTCCTTTTCGTTTCGCACCGCCAAATTTTCTAGCAGTTCAAGAGCATTAATAACTTTCGGCAAGAGCGCTGTTACAGCATCAGGGCCGTATTTCTCGATAATTATTTCGCATTCCTTCCCGATATCAGATGCCAGATCATAAACGTCGACGACAGTGATATCGTCGTCGTAATCCGTCATCTTGGTCGAAAAACGCCTGCGGTACGGCATTAAAACAACTTTGTTATTCACTTCACCAGAATACACAAACTTAATTTACAGAAATGTATGCACCTTTCGCAAGTGCGCCATTATTACTGAAAAGTGAACTGTCAAGATTGTGACACTAGTGATGTGCGATAACATAAGCAGTGCTACCGGAGAAATATCTGCTATTGCGGGAATGGTTAGGTTATAAGAAACTGTAACCGGTTCAAGATAATAACAGGACAATTATCATACTTACTAATATTATAAATGCGAAAGTTTAGATGGATGGATGGATCGATGTTTGTTAGAGTTAGTAGCCTAAACGGCTGAACGGATTTCTATGAAATTTGGTATCGACGTAAAGGATAGTAGGGAAGAAAACATAGGATACTCATTTTTCATTTTTTTTAATTCCACGCAGACGGAGTCGCGGGCGTCAGCTAGTAGTTAAAAAACTACATAGTTATTTGAAAAATATTACAAGGGAAAATTTACAAGACCTATCATGATGTCATCATCATCATCATCATCTCCTTATCCTACTCCCGTAGGGTCGGCGCAACAGGTTTTTGTCCTCCACATAACTCTATCATACGTCATCTCAGTCATCACTCCCTTTTTGATCATGTCACCTTTTACACAATCCATCCATCTCTTTCTAGGTCTACCTCTACCGATGTACCCTTCCACACTCATAACTAACGTTCTCCTTGTAACATGCGATTCATCCCTCCTCATAACATGCCCATACCATGCTAACCTTTTACTCCTAACCTTCTCTACTATGGGGGCTACTCTCAAACTTCCTCTAATATACTCATTTCGTATCTTATCCATTCGTGTTACCCCACACATCCATCTTAACATTCGCATTTCTGTCACATGTAGTCTTCTTTCATCCGTCCCTTTTACTGCCCAACATTCAGATCCATACATCATGACAGGTCTTACGACGGCCTTGTAAATTTTCCCCTTTAATTTAAGTGGAATTTGAGGGTCGCATATTACTCCTGTGACCTGTCGCCATTTCAACCATCCCGCTTTTATTCTATTTGTCACGTCACGGTCAATGTAGCCGTCGCTTTGGATTAATGAGCCGAGGTACCGGAAGTCGGAGCAAACTGGGAGATAAGCGCTATCTAAGGCAATCGGGATAAAACTGGATAAGCCCCCGAAGTCACAGAATAACTGCTCCGTTTTTGCTCTACTTATCTTTAGTCCGGCTGTCTCCAGTTTATCCCGCCATCTCTCCAGTCTGCTCTGGACCTCAAGCGCATCTTCCCCAACAAGAACAATGTCGTCGGCGAACAGCATACACCAGGGTGCTTCCTCCTGGATCTCCACGGTTAACGCGTCGATAACCAGGAGGAACAGATAAGGGCTTAAAGCCGATCCCTGGTGCAGGCCCACAGCCACACTGAACTTGTCGGTTACGCCGGCTTCGGACCTGACGTGAGTGTTCGCTCTTTCATACATAGCACTCATGAGTCGCACGTACTTCCCAGGCACTTGTCTTTCTTTCATCGCCCACCACAGAACCTTACGGGGGACTCGGTCGTATGCCTTTTCAAGGTCAACGAACACCATATGCAAGTTCTTATGTACACGTCTGTACTTTTCACAAATCTGACGTAAAGCAAATATGGCATCCGTTGTTCCTCGACCTGGCATAAACCCGAATTGGTTCTGTGAAGACCTATCATGATGTACGGATCTGAAAGTTAGGCAGTATAAGGGACGGATAAAAGAAGACTACATGTGGCAGAAACGTGAATGTTAAGATGGATAACTGAGGTAACACGATTGGATAAGATACGAAATGAGTATATTATGTATGACGTATGATATAGTTAAGTGGAGGACAAAAACCAATTGCGCCCATCCTACGGGAGTAGGATATGGAGATGATAATGATGAGTTATTTAAAAAATCTAAAATTAATCAAAAAGAAAAACGTCTAACATCATTAGAAAATTTTGTATAAAAATAACAATAGAACCCATATGGAAATGTTAAGTTATGGGTGATGAACATAAAAATGTTGCTAACTATAACAAAGTTAGGAACAATATAAATTACAACAAAAATGAATAAGGTAAAACCAAAAGAAAATACCTTCAAAAAATGTCTTTACCTTAGCAGTTAAATGTACGTGATTTAACACGTTATGCGAAAAACGAACAACTCTAAACTACATAATGTTACCAGTTACAATAAAAGATTGCTATTACAAAATATTATTAATTTAATTCATACCTTTTATTAATTGCAATTAAAATTGTATTTAAAAGATAATAACATAATTTACATATTTTTAAAAATATATTTTGATATTTTAATATTACTTGGAATGAATGTTAACGGCAGCATTACAAAAAGGTTTATGCTAATTCAATTTTGAGATTATTGACCCTTCATCTGCAATAAAATGAACAAATAAAGAGTTTTAAAATATTAATTTCATTGTTTTAGTCTTAAAAAAAACTTAATAGTATTAAATGTATTGTTACATCAGCTGTTTTGGAGTGCGTTGTTTTAATATCGATCATTAGAAGTAGCCACGCTCGAAGCAACAGTTGGACGGAATCAACAGGCGGGAACGCGCGGTATTTTGATTCCTGTCCCGTATGAAGTAAAAATAAATCAAATTTAATGTGTGCAATGAACTATCAAAGTAAAGTGAATAAATATGTGTGCCCAAACGATAGACAGCTTTCCTTGCGAGCAAAGTAAGTATAAAAACGATTTATAGAAATTTATAAAAGTTTTTCTTGTTTTGTTATTGTTTTGATCTTTGAGTTATCAAGTATTGCAATGTTTTAAATACGAAGTTTTTTTTACGTGCAAAAAAAGTAGGTATTGATAGAATTTTAAGTTTTGTTTTACGTTATTTTCTTCTTTACTAAATATTTGATTAAAACTTTGTTTGATTAAAAAAATATCTTTAAATAAAATTTGGAGCGTTGGCATATACATTTTGACAAAACTTACTCCGTTTCCCTATTTAGGAGAGTTATTTACATTTTCGTTGAATTAACTTATATAATTTCTTTGGAATTTAATAAAATAATACAACAGTCCCTAAAATTAGACAGAGTTGTAAAAGATTGAAAAAAAAACAAACTTTTTGGTTTGGCACAAATGCAGTAATTTCAACTGCTTGAAAATTAATGTAATTTGAACTAATCAGCCCAAAGAACTAAGTTACGCATGTATGAACATGTATTTCAGCGTAATTAGAACTTTAACTAAGCAGGGTGGACACAGTACTAGTTGATATATTTTTTTACATTTTTTTCACCATCATATCTCTCCTCTTAGAACGGTCGCAGACTTTTGACTAAACTATCGGACAACTGTGCGATTGTCGATTGTTTCGCAGCCTCAACTATTTAGTTGTACAACTAAAAATCAAGTAATGTGCGCACCTCCATATAAGCTCATAGGAATCACAGCGAGACTAAACAGTTTTGCGATAATTTGGTCAAAATGTACGCGGACTCTTGCACATATGTTTTACAGAAGCCATACTTTTTTAGACCGGAGATTTTTAGCCATCAAGATTTTTTCTCATGAATTTTGTACTATACGACTCATGTGTTATAGTGGTAGAGCCCGCTTTAACATCTTCGCACGAATGGGCTGGCTCGCCCGGTGTACCACGACCACACAGAACACAGGCGTGAAGTGGAAGCAATTCCCTTTTTCTTCCCACCCTTTTATAAGTAAAGGTTGGGAAGGGAACATGGATTTGACGGTGGAGGAGACGCATAGGAAGGGGAAATATCCTGTTTATGTGCGTCTCCTCCTTCGTCGATTAAGGCTAGGCCACGCATCTGAATGCGAAAGTCTATGGACAGCGGTCGCTTCTCAATTTCGGCACCGAATGGCCGCTTGCTCGTTTCCCACCTTATAATAATTCTAAACGTATCTTTTGTGTACTTCAGTAAAAAAGGTAAATAAAGTCGTTCTTTCTATAAATAACTGGCAAGGTTGTATCGGTGATATTAGATGGCGTGTCCTTGCTCGGTACTCCCTTATCTCGCGCACGTCCGCTTCCCGCTTCGCTACGTTTCTCATTAAAACTCCAACTCAATGTGATACCAATTTATACTAAAGAACAAATATTGTACAGTCAGATCATTTACAAACAATTTAAAAATATGTATTAGTAATTGGATCAAAGCAAAGAGATTAAAAAAAAGAGTTAGCATAACTGACAATTCAGATGATTTTTTTTAACATAATCTTACTCACGCTATCTTATGGAGCTTAACATACATCATACTAATGTTATAAATGCGAAAGTTTAGATTGATGGATGTTTGTTAGAGTTTGTAGCCTAAACGGCTGAACCAATTTCGATGATATTTGGTATAGATTTAGTAGTATGGAAGAACAAAAAAAACAAAACTGAGTATCCTATGTGTTCTTCCAGACTATCCTCTACATCTATACCAAATTTCATCCACAGCCGTTTAGGCTACAAACTCTAACAAACATCCATCTAAACATTCGCATTTATACTACTACGAGCTGTTGCCCGCGACTTCGTCCGCGTGGTATTAGAAAACATACGAACTATACAAATAACAAAAAGCTACATATCCCTCGGGAACCGGACATTTCTCGGGGATGAACCTCATCCCATGTGTACTCCAGACTTTGTTTTATATTTGTGCCAAATTTCAAAAGGATATGTTGAACCGTTACAGAATGATCGAGTAAACATTAAAAAAACTAAAATAATGAATCCCACAGGAACAGCAACTATTCCCGGGATAAAAAGTATCCTATGTGTTCTTCCAGACTATGCTCTAAACCTGTACCAAATTTCATGGAGATCCGTTCAGCCGTTTAGGCTACAAACGCTAACAAACATCCACCCATTAAACTTTCGCATTTATAGTGTTAGTATGATTGGAAAAGGAAAAGGAATATTCAATGTATCTATCAGTCACTTTCTATCGCAGTCACAAGCCGGAAGCTTCCTCCCACTTAACTGATACTTGGCAACTGCGTAATCGATGACTAAACAGAATTCCTATAATACATGTGACGTCATATCTAACGTAGGCTGCCACTGCTGCTATTTGCTACATATTGCCTCTCATATTTTTAACATATGAGAGGCAATATGTAGCAGTGGCATGTGGCAGAAATACAAATGCCTATTTTGGATGCCTTTCGCACGAATGATCCGCCTCGCCAGTGCAATACTACGACCACACAGGCAGGCGTTAAGTGGAAATAATTCCTCGTTTCGTCTGACCATTATGTACCGGAGGCCTAATTTAAGTCCCTTTTAAGGAAATGATGGCAAAGGAAAGTAGATTTTACGGTGAAGGAGACGCAATTGAAGGGGAAAAAATACGATAGCAGAGGACTCAAGCTCCTCGGCGAGGTTTCTCGTTGACAACGCCCACAAAAACAATCTTACATATCTAATAACTATAAAAAAAGAAAATAAAAACGTTAATATCCAGGGAAAATCGTTAAAAATATTATTTATAGCTTCAAGTCTCGAAGATGAAGGTTTTATAAGCTTTATCACTTCAAATGTTATGGCTGTTTTATAACTTTACATAACGACTCGATGATCAAATTGAATTACTTTTATATGAGATTAACTTAACACGTGTTTTCACTGATAAAACATTTACAAAACCGTTTCATCCCCTCCTTAAGGAAAGTTAGAAAACAATTTCTATAAGAACATAACTTATGTTAACATTAGTTAGAGCATGAAAATAGGATTTACGGCCGGTTTCCCAGCTATGTTTATCCATTGGTTAGTTAGTGTCTTTGGTTCGATAATGAAATGCTTCTCCGTACTAGGTAACTTGAGTTTAACTCCGTTGAAACAGGTCAACCTAATACTACTGAACCGTTAGGTAATGACAAAATTAGTGGACACTTCGAAAACCTAGCATTAAACGTATGAATTTGATAAAACCAGTAGTAACATAAAGTTTCTCTAATCTACAGGCTGATATATTTTAACTCTACGTATAAAAGGAGGAGGTTCTCAATTCATCTGTATTTTTTTTATTCAACCTTTATAATGCTTTTTTCATACATTGCAAGTATCTACTAAATGTATTCAAATTACAATAATTTTCAAAAGCATCAAAATAACGTTAATATAAACTGTAATAAAGATAAATTTACCTGTACTTGACAGCATCGAGTTCTACGTAAAATACGTCAATAAAATATTATTTTTGAACATACTGTGTTGACAACAAAGGATGTTTCAGTAAAATAGAAATGTTATTAATATTTTGTAGCGTTTTGTCGTATACGTGTTCAATAACAAAGTAATTAAAACTACCTTCAATGTATGAAGCTCTCGGGCATCTTTGTACAAAAGCTTTTCGCGATATTAATTTCACTGCTGTTCCTAACGTCTTTTTAATATACAGTAAGGATATTTTATAAACTTAAGTAGGTGTACCAGTAATTGATAGTGTGTGCGCAGTTATCTTGTTCACTTTTTTTATGCTAGATACATTTTTTACAAAACTCTTAAGATCAGTAAATCAATCACTTCTTAAGACCTATCTTGGACATATTTTATTTAAAACTAGCTGTTGCCCGCGACTTCGTCCACGGAATGTTAAGATAAAAAAGTAGCCTCTATTATGCCCGTCTGTCAGCTACCTATAAAAAAAAATTGAATGCGATTTTCAATATCATTACCAACCAGCTCACTATATGTCCCCACCGAGGGGCTCGGAGCCTACCCTAATACGGGGTGACTAGGCCATAGTCAACCACGCTGGCCAAGTGCGGGTTGGTTGACTTCACACATATCTTTGAATTTCACCGAAATGTGCAGGTTGCATCACAATGTTTTCCTTTACCGTTAGAACGTCAGGTAAATTATATACATATAAAAATTCGAAATATCGCAAATCACGTGGCGGGATTCGAACCCAAGACCTGTAGATTACAAGTCAAGTGCTTAAACCACTGAGTCACCGACGTTTTTATATTGTAGTCACATATTTTATTTAAAATACCCTCCACTGATTTTGGTAGCATCGTTGGTTATCAACAGTGGTTGTGATTACATCAAAATTAATGGAAGAAGTTTATGCGTGGCTTTACCATTACGCTGTTACGTATTCCCTTACAGTATTATCTTAATGACCTTGAGAATATTATTCGTAAGCGATTTATTATTTCTCATACGCGAGTATAAAGTTACATATAAAGTGAGCATTGTTCGTTATCCCGATAAATGAGGGTAGAAAGAAATTGATCAAGAAATATATGAAGCAATAAACAATTGAAACATCAGAATTTACTGCCTTTGTGTATTCAAAAATTTCTTCATAAACTATTTAACATTCATTTTATTAAGTTATTTGCATACTTTTGTGTCCGTTTCCAGTTATGCAAACATTCAATAAATAGTAGAATTTTATAAATATACTAGCTGTTCCCGTGCGGCTTCATCCACAAGAAATTATAAAAACTATTATATTATTTACATTTGTGAAATGTCAAAATTCAAATGCATAAATGACAACCTTCCTTCCTTGATGTTGGGAGCTCGTAACTTATGGCCTCTTTCCCACATTAGGGTTTTTTTTTCAAAATATTTACCCCCTAAGTTTAATGGCTGCACCGTCAAATCCACTTGTCTTTCCCATCTTTTCGTCGTAAAAAAGAGTGGAAAGAGAAAGAGACTAAAATAAGGCCTCCGGGACCACATCAGACGAAACGCAGAATTGCTCTCACTTGACGCCTGTTTGTGTGGTCGCGGTATTACCGGGCGAGCCGTCCCATTCGTGCGAAGTTGTTAAAGCGGACTCTACCACTGTATACATAAGCGACGGCACATACTTAGATCCAAGTACATATCGAAGTAACATATAAGGTTTCGTTTATGCTTAACCGGTCGTAGTGTTTAATTCAAAGGCTGAATTGAAAGGCTAATGGAAGCTAATGGAGTGTGAATGTGTAGGTATTTATTACATCGCAAGTATATTTAGTTTTTGCTTTTACCTAAACATGCAAAGCTAATGTTTATTGAATATTTACTTCTGTTACATTTGACCTTTCTTCTAATGGTATGTATGGCGTCATTACTAATCACTATCATACTAATCATACTAATATTATAAATGCGAAAGTTTAGATGGATGGATGGATGGATGGATGTTTGTTAGAGTTTGTAGCCTAAACGACTGAACAGATTTAGATGAAATTTGGTATAGATGTAGAGGATAGTCTGGAAGAACATATAGGCTTCTCACTTTTGTTTTTTTTTTTTTAATCCCACGCGGACGGAGTCGCGGGCGAAAGCTAGTATAGTATAAAATCGCTTTCCAATGATAGAGTGAAGCGATATTTCCATTTTCTACATCTGAACACTTCCCAATTTCCTTTTTTTCTGTTAGGAAAATGGCGTGAAAAGAGAAGAGGACTAAATTTTAATAATTATTATTTAGGAGCTGTTGCCCGCGACTTCGTCCGCGTGATATTAGAAAACATACGAACTATAAAAATTACAAAAAGCTACGTATACCACGGGAACAGGACATTTGTCTGGGATGCTTATCTCATGTGTACTCCAGACTTTTTTTATATCTGTGCCAAATTTCAATAAGATGTGTTGAACCGTTGCAGAATGATCGAGTGAACATTAAAAAACTAAAGTAATAAATCCCACGGGAACCGTAACTATTCCCGGGATAAAAAGTAGCCTATGTGTTCTTCCAGACTATGCTCTAAACCTGTGCCAAATTTCATGGAGATCCGTTCAGCCGTTTAGGCTACAAACGCTAACAAACATCAATCCATCCATCCATCCATCTAAACTTTCGCATTTATAATAATAGTAAGAAGAAAGATTTATTTCAATTATTCAATTCTTTGACGATTACAAAGGTACGTTATCAGTAAGTAACATAGGCTACACTTTTTAATTTCACGAGGGCGAATTCGCGAGCAACAGCTAGTAGCCAACATAATGAGATTGTTCAATAAGACCGTTTTAATATTTATAGAAGTCGACAGTGATTGATCGATTAGTGTTATGAAAATTCAGAATATGTTTCGTTACTTAGAAATTTTATTTCGTTTATTATCTTATTTCTTACTAGTTATATATTTATACTATAGTCTTACTATAACAAATGTGTAAGTTTAGATGGATGGATGTTAGTTTGTAGCCTGAACTGCTGAACGGATGTAGATGAAATTTGACACAGATGTAAAGAATCTGGAAAAACATATAGATTTATTTTTACTTTTGGGCAAAAGGTAGTCTTTTTAATAAATACAAAGGTTTAGATAAAGTTTAGATGTTGCGTATCTCTAAAACTTCTTCACCGATTTGGATGAAAGTTGACAAAGATGTTGAAAATAGTCTGGAGCAACAGAGAGACAAAGTTTTAGAATACATATCGTATAATTCTCTCAACAGATATAACCTTTTTCCTGAGATAGATCGATAAATCATCATCATCAATCTCCTTATCCTACTCCCGTAGGGTCGGCACAACAGGTTTTTGTCCTCCAAATAACTCTAGATAGATCGATAGATACTGTCTTAAAATCGATCACTTCACTTGCTTAACAATTTTACTACTGCAAGTACCATAAAATCATAATTCTTTATCAGGTGCGGCGGCGGGCCAAAATGCGCCCCCAATCGCTTCCGCCAGTAGGTGGCAGGTCTTTCTAGACCCACCAGCACTAGGATAGATTAAATTGCTATAACTTTGTGGACACATAATATGTAATGTATACATGTGTTAATCGTTTCGCAATAGCGAGAGGGACATAGTTTTTTCCGCGCCAACTTAAGTACCGCGTCAGGCCGATATCGGCCTGTTACGCAGTGAGCATGGTAAACCAAGCTATAATACCTGTTACATTTATAGGAACGCGAGTAAGTAGCGTATTGATTCTATACTATCTCTAGATAAAGATAAAATGCAGCGCTAACAAAATATCAGTTATCAATGTAATCGCGTACATCGAAATTGCAAATCCTAGCATAAAACATGTTAAACTAGTGATCTCCTGCGACTGCGTCAGTTTGGTTCTGTTTAAATCGTCTATCCGTATTGAAGATTACAAGCGTGGATTTTAAAACAGACAAGAATTAAAAAAGTTGGTTTGGTTATCAGCAACTCAAATAACATAATTGGGTTCTTATGTTTATATACGAGCGGTTGCCCGCGACTTCGTCCGCGTGGTGTTAGAAAACATACGAACTATATAAATTACAAAAAGCTACGTATCCCTCGGGAACCGGACATTTCTCGGGGATGAAGCTTATCCTATGTGTACTCCAGACTTTGTTTTATATCTGTGTCAAATTTCAATAAGATATGTTGAACCGTTGCAGAATGATCGAGTAAACATTAAAAAAACTAAATTAATGAATCCCACGGGAACCGTAACTATTCCCGGGATAAAAAGTAGCCTATGTGTTCTTCCAGACTATGCTCTAAACCTGTGCCAAATTTCATGGAGATCCGTTCAGCCGTTTAGGCTAGAAATGCTAACAAACGTCCATCTATCTATCCATCCATCCATCCATCTAAACTTTCGCATTTATAATATTAGTAGGAATCATATTAGTAGGATTAGTAGGATAGACATATATATTAGTAGTTATGTATAGATTGTTTTATTACAATAGGAACAAGGGGATCTATCATCAGATTTACGTATACAAAGTTATTAGCTCGGAATTACTATGTTTACAAAAAAAACATGCATCTACGAAGAGTCTTAAGATATTGTTGTTTACTATTTAATTCGACAGTTTCATTAAAATTCAACAAGCGAGTTTCTTATCCTCTAAAGTAAGTTAAATCCATGTTCTCACATGTAGAACACGTTTCATATCGTCTTTCAGGATTTAAATACACTTAATTAAGTTTAACTTCAATGCTCGTATGAAGCAATTACTTCAAATTTTAATTATAGTATCATACTTGGTACTTTTAAAAAATCTTTTTGAGAAGGAACATTGTAAAAGAATTGTACAGCACATTTTGCATCCACTACCGCCTTCAGTAAAACGCGAAATGTCACTGTGAAATAAATAGAGGTACTTTTTTCAGTTACTTTTTTTTGTCTTCATTAAATAATCAGTATATTTTTGTTAATTTACTAATATTTCCATTAACCATTCCAAATAAGCTCTAGACTTGTGTTAGGATATGGTTCACGACAATAGTCGAATGGCGGGATTCGAACCCTTGACCGCAACATCGGTAGTCCGTACCCCAAACCATTAGGCTATTGGCGCTTAGTAAGTACATAAATATCAAAGTAAAAAGATTGGATATAAGAGCGGATGGGTGTAGAGGTAGACCTAGAAAGAGATGGATGGATTGCGTGAAAGGAGACATGATCAAAAAATGCACTAAAAACAAAACAAAATATTCTCAAAAAAAACAGTACACTAAAAAGTAAGGAAATAATTACTTGAAAATAGTAAACCTACCT
>NW_013524935.1:4567298-4623858 GCF_000836215.1 Papilio polytes
AAAAAAAAAAAAAAAAAAAAAAAACATACAGACGAATTGAGTACCTCCTTCTTTTGGGAAGTCGGTCAAAAAGGAGTGATGATTGTAATGACGTATGATAGTTATATGGCGGAAAAAAACCTATTGCGCCGAGGAGTAGGATAGGGGGGAAGATGATGAAAGTTTGGATATGGCCAACTGCGACCGACTGATACCTGGATTTGTCTTCTGCATGAGACACGAAAATAATTACCTAGCACTATATAGCCATGTATGGCCAGGTTGCGTACGGGATGGTGCACAACGCGAGGAGAGCCGCTGTCGGCGGCGGAGCGTGAAGCGGTGGCCGCTGTTGTCCGCCGGGCAGAACAGCTAGACGAGCTAGAGGCCCGTCGCGTCGGACGCCTGGTGGCCAGGCTTGAAGGTAAACTACCATAAGTAACTACTACAAAAAACTCTGGTCGTTTGTGCCATGGGGACATCAATCCCCGGTAGTTTATATCCAGAGTACTAAAGCAACCTTGAGCTTCGATTCATCTTTGCCCTTTTTCTATTTCGAGCAAGTGATAGCGTTCCTAGACTTTTTCAGCACGTCAGTCTCTCAGATTTTATATAACCACGTCCGAGTTACCCTTTCCATTGGCCTTTGAATGACCTTGAATTAATATTTCCAGTGAGGCTGTGGCGATATTTTTTTATTTTCATATTAAAATATTTTAATACAGGAATGCGTCGATCAGCCCAAGGACCCGCGCCAAGGGCGTGTCTCCTCTGCGGTGAGACGTCACGGCTGCTAGCACCGCTCAGGACCTGTTCCATCTGCCGTAACTCCGCCTGTCCTAAATGTGTGATTGACACGCCCCCACACAGGTGAATATATCCAGGAATTGAATTCCATTAACAATACGTGGGCTATGGATGTTGCGAGGGTAAGCAAAAGGGCAACTGGTAGACCTAGCCTAAATCATATGCTGGCGATATCGGCCAACAAAGGTATTTAGAATTAAAATGGGTGAAATTATACTTGCAATAGCTCAAAAACAAACATTTAATATATGTCGTCTGTGCTGGAAAGTTATTTTACTGAAGCTTGCATGTATCACTGCTTTTTATATTATATTTAGTTCTAGTTAATGTTATTTTAGTAATACCAGAGCGAAAATATCCCTTTAAGAAAAGATAGAATATCATTTCTATAAAAAGCACTCATGAGTACAAAAGACTAGGCAGGGGTATAAATATTTTTATCCTAACCCCGACTTTGAAATACCACACACTAGCGCTAAACTTAGAGCGGCTACCTTTGACTAAAGTGTTGTGCGATTGTCGATTGTTTCGCAGCCAATTCAACTGTTTAGTTGCACAACTAAATATCGTGTAGAGTGTCCACCTCCATATAAGCCCAAGGAATCAAAGCAAGACCAAACAGTTGTGTGACAGTTTAATCAAAGGTGTACGCGCGCTCTTTGTCTGAACTGATATTGCGTGAATATAGGGTAATATTACAATTTGCTATATTCAACAATCAATATGATATTTGATATTGAAAATTCTTCACATATCGGAATGTGTAACATTCAGTCAACATTGGTAACAGTGGTAGAGCCCGCTTTAACATCTTCGCACGAATGGGCCGGCTCGCCCGGTGTAATACCACGACCACACAGAAAACAGGCGTGAAGTGGAAGCAATTCCGCGTTTCGTCTGATGAGTGTGGTGCCGGAGGCCTAAATTTAGTCCCTTTCTCTTTCCACCCTTTTCTTAAGAGGAAAGGATGGGGAGGAAAAGTGGATTTGACGGTGGAAGAGACGCATAGGAAGGGGAAATGTCCTCTTTATGTGCGTCTCCTCCTCCGTCAATTAAGGGTAGGCAACGCATCTGCAATTGCAGATGTCTATGGGCAGCGGTCGCTTCGCCATTTTGGCAATTTCAGGTGGCCGCTTGCTCGTTTGCCACCTTATTTTATAAAAAAAAAAAAATATTCTAGGTCGTAATATTCAATGATATCTATAAATAGTCATTTTAAGAGACATTATATTTTGGGCTTATTTAATTTTTGCCATTTTAACTCTGGCAGTTAGTGGCGGTAGTACAGCAGTGACTCGGTAAAACTAAACTCTCGCTGTACAATCCATAAAACCAATATATGTGCCACTAGCTGTTCCCGTGCGACTTCATCCGCATAAAATTATGAAAATTTTATTTTATTGTTTACATTTGTCAAATTATCAATAGCAAATGTCAAAATGACATGACATGATGACAACCTTGCTTCTTTGATGTTGGCAGCAACTTATGGTCTCTTTCCCACATTAGGGTTTTTATCCAAAATATTTACCCTCTAAGTTTAATGGCATATAGCCTAAAGCGTGAAGCAAGTGTAGGGCTTTTTATTAAAAAAAGAATTATTAAAAAATATGCTGTAATTGCTGACATCTTAGGCAACAAAGAAGTGTGTGTTTACGCTTTATTATAATAGTATAGATAAACACACGTTACCTATGTTCTTTTGTACACAGATCACCAATATACTCCAGGGAGCAGTACATGTGCAACCTGTGCGCGGAGACCAGGGAAATGTGGAAGAAGTCCGGCGCCTGGTTCTACAAGGCCTTGCCCAAGTATATACTACCAGAACGGAAAGTCACCGGCAGGTACCACGACACCGAACTGGCGAGATCTTTGCAAGTTAGACAGGTAACTATCATTTCAGATCTACAAGCATTATATTATCTTAACTTATCCATGCAACTAGCTGTTCCGTACGGCTTCATCCGCATGAAATTATGAAAATTTTATTTTATTGTTTACATTTGTCAAATTATCAATCTTTCTTTTTTTGACGTTGACAGGAACTTATGGTGTCTTTCCCACATTTGAGTTTTTATTCAAAATATTAACCCCTTAAGTTTAATGGCGTGAAAATATATAGCCTAAAGCATGACGTAAGTGTAGGGCTTTTTATTAAAAAAAGAATGATACAAACAATATGCTGTAATTTCTGACATCTTAGGCAACAAAGAAGTGTGTGTTTACGCTTTATCTTTATTATAATAGTACAGATAGATTCTTCTTGGCTCTTTGGCTTCTTATTGACTCCATAAGCACAGGATTCCTGGTTAAGGAGCCAAGACGATATTCATGCTGTAAGATAACAGTGGTAGAACCCGGTTTAATATCTACTGTAGGCCTCGCCTTAGGCTTAACCTCGACACAAAGACAGGCGTAAAGTGAAATCGATTCCTTGTTTCGTCTGATGTCTGTGTATTGGAGGCCTAATTTAAGTCTTCTTTCCCGTTCTACTCTTTTCTTACAAGACTAGAATGGGGAAAGTGCCTGACGATTAGGTAACTTTAATCTTACTAATATTATAAAGGCGAAAGTTTAGATGGATGTTTGTTAACGTTTTTAGCCTAAACGGTAAAACGGATCTCTATGAAATTTGACATAGACGTAGAGTATAGTTTAGAACACGTATGCTACACATTTTTGTTTTTTCTACTTGCAAGCAGACGGAGTCGCTGGCAAAAGTTAAATTTTTAAATATTTTCATTATATCGTTCAATATGAGAAATATAAATTCATACAGAAAAAAAAACTTTAGATACTTATTACTTTGATCAAACTAAGATCTATTCCACAAAGAAAATCTTAATAGAAATTTATATTAGTATCGGGAAATATATTTAAACAATACTTTATTGTAAGTATCGTCACACGAGCAACAAAGAAGCATTCGCGACTCGATTTCCGCCTTCAGCTTTCCTTCAGACCTTGCAAACGATTTGTCATTAATTTCCTATAGTTGGTTCGTAACCGTAGATTTCCACTGTCGATACAGTTAAAAGAAAACCCTACTATTAACGATTTTTCTCATAACAGTCGTAATAGTACGTTTTTATAACCATATTCTATGTAAACGCAGCTTCGAGCATATACTCGTAAAAAACTATGTTATGACGTCATCGTATCAATCAATTACATCTATTGTCAATTGAAGCCAATTTACTTATTAACAGACAGTCGAGACGCCATTTAAGGGTTACTTAAGTTTCCATTAATTTGATTATTAGTGTGTTCCATTAATGTTAGGTTAAATTGCAAAGTAAAACTCATTTACGTAGTTCCGAGACAAATTTTATCAAATCAGCGAAATAAAAACACTAACGAATGGTTTAATGTAGCAGGGAACCAGTCATAAAATGTCTAACCACCATTCGAAACCTACAACTAATCGCACGATAAGTTGACCAACCAGTCGAGTCTGCACAAACTCTACAAGTAAATGTTTTTATTTCTGTATAGGTATGTAATTAGTACGGCCGGTTACCCTAATAATTAAGCTATATATTACTTGACTGCGAAGGAGCCAGCTGAAAATTAGCGCAGGAACTGCTTAGTCCATCTTGCATACGCTGAGCTGGCTACCTTTTGCCACGATTGTGTTTTCTTTAGAATAAGTCCTTTTATGTAATTTATATTTTGTGGCAATAAATACATATTCATTAATTTATTAATTAACGAGCTGTTGCCCGCGACTTCGTCCGCGTGGTATTAGAAAACATACGAACTATATAAATTACAAAAAGCAACGTATCCCTCGGGAACCGGACATTTTTCTGGGATGAAGCTTATCTCATGTGTACTCCAGACTTTGTTTTATATCTGTGCCAAATTTCAATAAGATATGTTGAAACGTTGCAGAATGATCGAGTGAACATTAAAAAACTAAATTAATGAATCCCACGGGAACCGTAAATATTCCCGGGATAAAAAGTAGCCTATGTGTTCTTCCAGACTATGCTCTAAACCTGTGCCAAATTTCATAGAGATCCGTTCAGCCGTTTAGGCTACAAACGCTAACAAACATCCATCCATCTAAACTTTCGCATTTATAATATGATAGGAAGATTAAATCATTCATTATTCATGTACAAATCGGCCGATAAATCGAGTATATTGTAGTAATGAGCAAACAATATCAATTTGATACAGTTATCGAGAGGACGAAACTTATAATTTGGTTAAAAACTAGTACCGTGGAATAGTTTCCCGGATAACATCATTATGAACCTTTATTTACTTTCATTATGTTAGGAACTTCATAAATTAATGAGTTTACTTCGTTCTTTAACTTTCAGATAAATTCTGATATTATTTACCAAAGATATTTAAATTATATATAGACGAGGCATAGTGAACAAATATTTTTTCATCGCTGAGAGTAGCCTCAGTGGTAGAGAAGAAAGGAGTAAAAGGTTAGCATGGTATGGGCATGTTATGAGTGATGAATCGCATGTTACAAGGAGAACGTTAGTTATGAGTGAGACACCGGTAGAGGTAGACCTAGAAAGAGATGGATGGATTGATCAAAAAGGGAGTGATGACTGAGATGACGTATGATAGAGTTATTTGGAAGACAAAAAACTGTTGCGCCGCTACGGAAGTAGGATAAGGAGAAAGATGATAATAATGACTCTCTTTGGAAGGTACTATATCAATTGTCAAGTTTAGAGCCACGTCGTGTCTTATATGACATGTTATAAAACATTTTACAAAATTATAATAAACTCCATCTTTTGTTAATTTAAGTAAATTAATGTTTTTAGAACTAAACAATAGAGTTAGTGACATTGTGTGAAAACACTCGAGTGAATTTTCAACTATGCCCCCTCTATATAATTTTTAAATGTGCTATTCACCTACTTGAAGAGTTTAATCGAGGAATATCTACAAGAAGACATCTTTAAAAGGAATGGTATCTCATTTTAATCACAAAATGAAAAAGAGATGTCAATATTTTAAAGGGAAATCTACAGTTAAAATGCTTTTGTTATAGGAGGCAGGTAACAGCAGTAATGAATGCAAAACGGATTCAGAGCCTGGCTCGCCTCTTAGTGTACACGCTCCATCATTTTCAAGACAACCGAGTAATACAGACAGTCGAAAATCTATTTCTTCCACTCAAGTAAGTTTAATAATAAGGCTGTGTGTAAATTATCATCATCACCAGCTCACTTCGGAACTTATCCTATGTTAGGACTAGGCTATAGTCAACCACGCTGTACTGCGGGTTGACTTCACACATATCTTTGAATTTCTTCGCCGATATGTGCAGGCATCACGATGTTTGCCATCACCGTAAGAACGTCGGGTAAATTATTATGGAATTAAGAAAACGAAAATATCATTAGTACGGTGGGATTCGAACCCAGGACCTGTAGATTATAAGTCAAGTGCTCAAACCCCTGAGCCACCGACACTCTTGTCTGTCTCCTAGTTTAGCTATGATCACAAGATGAATGGCATATCATAACAAAAATATTAACTCGCAAAATGCAGAAAGATGTAAATTTTTTGCCATAAAACGGGAGAATCTGTACGGTATCTGATTATTTGCTCTATTTCATTTGTTTGAGATGACGCACGCGTGACGTAGTGACGCGACAGGCATACATCAAGTGCGTCACGTCTGGGTCAGCCCTTTTGTTAGGTTTTCATGTAATTCTGGCAGTTAATTTTATGTTACAATAATTAAAATTATCACAAACTAGCTGTTCAAGTGCGGCTTCATCAATTACTATAATGATATAACATTTGCTGAAAATCTTTTATGAGTAAGCATGGCAACTTTAGCATTGTAGTTTTTGTCTCTTTCCTGCATGATGGTGATTTCAAATTTATTTACTACCTGAGTTTAATAGCGTGAAAATATATAGCCTAAAGCGTGTCGTAAATGTAGGGCTTTTTATTAAAAGAATATTGATTTAAAATATGCTGTGATTGCTGACATGCTACATAACTAAGTAAGTGTGCTTTATTGCATAAAAATAGTTAAGTTACAGGTATAGATAGATATATAACGCTAGAGTGAGGTAAATTATCTTTATCACATATCGAATTCTTAAAAAAATCTCTAAAAGATTCAGATAATTTAATTTCCACATTCAATTTAGTACATCTAGTTTTTTTCCTGTAACACTCAAAGGACGCACACCACGAATGGAGTGAAACGGACATCCTAACTCATGGAGTCAGTGGTCTCAGTCTACATAGAACTGAAAGCATAAGCCAACGGTCCATAGCCGGTCTCAAACGTACCGGCAGTAAGGGAAGTGCCTACAGCCTTCGCAGTATAAGGAAAGAGGTCCCCAAACCAGCAGAGAAACCTACAATACCCGACTCTGGTTTCGGAACGCTGGAGATTAAATTATCTTATGATAATGCTACGTCATCACTTGCTGTAACAGTTTTAAGAGCTAGAGGTCTAATCGGAATGGATATGACTGGATTATCAGACCCATTCTGTAGATTGGAAATTTTACCGAGAGGTATGAATTCCTTCTCTATATACGTTTTGTTTGTAAAGTTTCAAGAAGTTTCATTCTAACGTATTTGCAGAAGGAACTTATTCGAACAGACTCCGGACAAAGACCGTACACAAGACGAAAAATCCAGAATTCAATGAAACTGTACACTTTTTCGGTATCACAGAATCTGATCTGGCTGCGAAGTCACTGGAAATATATATATTTGATGATGACAGGTAAGAAAACATAAATCTAGTTCGCCCCTCACTCTATCCACGTGAAATTTAAAAAAGCAAAAATATCCTATGTGTTCTTCCAGACTATCTTCTACGTCTATGCCAAATTTCATCGAGATATGTTCAGCCGTTTAGGATACAAAATCTAACAAACATCCATCAATCTGAACTTTCGCATTTATAATATTAGTAAGACAGTTAGTTCTAACAATCGAGAATCATCTTATGCGTACTGTCCATAATAATTTTCAACTACCGTCCAACTTACTAATATTATAAATTCGAAAATTTATGTAATTGTTTGTTACAGTTTGTAGCCAAAATTGCTGGAGGGATAACGATGAAATTTGGGATAGATGTAGAGGATAGTCTGAGAGAAAACATAGGCTACTTGCTATTGTTAGGACGAAAATGCGGGCTACAGCTAGTCGTTATACTAAATCTGATGATAATCCCTACAAGAATTACCTGATAAATATTTCAGATATGGTTGCGACGAAATGGGTTCCGCTACAGTTTCCCTCAGAGATTGTGTGAAGGCTCCTGTCCAGCTGCGGTTGGCTTTGTCCGGAGCCAGTGGCAGTGAGCCAGCTGGACCCAGGGTGCTGTTAGCGCTTTGTTACAACACCAAGAAACGTGCCCTCGTCGTCACTATTTGTAGAGCTGCTGAACTGCCGCCTCAAGACAGCAATGGATATTCAGATCCTTTCGTCAAATTGTAAGTATTAAGTCAATCTTACTTCTGCTATTAGTTCTGTCTCACAGTCATTGAGTGGTCTTATGCTTAGAGGAGAGTTCTACTAAATCTTCACTTAGAGTCCTTTGGTTACTAGGAATAGGCCAGTACAGTGACATGATCAAGAAGAGAGTGATGACTGAGATGACGGATGATAGAGTTATTTGGAGGACAAAAACCTGTTGCGCCAACTACGGGAGTAGGATAATTTAGTTCTTTCTTCCCTGTTACCTCCAATTTAAAGCTTGTTTAATTACTTCGACTAAGTAACTTGCTATCTTCAAGTACGGTACTTATTATTAACTTACGGCTAAATACTGAAACATCATTTTTATGTGCGTGTTTTGACACCAGTCTCATACCCAAAGGGGAAATCAAATAATTATGTTTCTTATTTTATTTTATACATCGGCGTCTTAAATGATAAGGCCACTCTTGACTTTCCCTCTCTCTTAAATTCCTAACAAATTTTTCTATCGTCTATCAGGTCGTAAGAGCGTATGTAGCGAAGTATTTAAGATTCGTTTCAGTATTTGGCCATTAATATTAGGATTAAGTTTTCTGCAGCTAAAGTATTACTCTTTCCAGACATCTTGATCCTGATCCATACCACAAAAAGCATAAAACATCGATAAAATGGCGTAACCTAAATCCCGTTTGGAACGAGGAGTTTCCATTCGAGACGCGTCCGACGGAATTGTCGCGGCAAAATTTGACATTGACGTTTTGGGACAAAGATTATGGAAAACCGAATGACTTTTTAGGCAGTTTAGTGTTAGGCGCTAGTAGTAAAGGGCGAAGGTTGAAGCATTGGATGGATTGTATCAAATTCCCGGACCATAGACACGAGCAGTGGCACGCTTTGACTGATACACACCATTTATAAATTATACCATAGACAATATGCTTTTTTAAATCGAATATTATACAAAAGATTGTAACTTTATTTTCATTAAAAAAATATTGCTTTGGTTAATTTGAATAGTTTTATTTAAGAATATAATGAAAATGGTAATAAACGTGAAATATATGTTTGCTATACGTTACTTTTTAATGTTTATTCTTACCAATTACTTACCAAATAAAGCTAACCTCAAAATGTAAGGAAACTTATGAAATAATTGAATGTTACAAAAATTGCTGTTATTGTTATAAATTGTATTACATATTTTTAACGAAATATTATAAAATTTAGTATTTTTCTATAATATATTGCCAAGTAAAGTGTGCCAATGTTACATATAGGTAGATTTAAATTTCCTATATAAAAGTTTATACCTTGTTGTCTTTCCATCATTGCATGTTCTATTTGAAATATGGAGGCATTTGATACATAAGACATTAAATATAAAAATATTTTTATTGTATTTATATGTTATCAATATAAATGTAAACGAAACCCTATATCTAAATAGTAAAATATTTTGTCCATTCAAAAAGAAATGTTTTATTTAAAGCAAGCTGTTCCCGAGCGGCTTCTTTTTATTGTTTACATTTGTGAAATGTAAAATTCAAATGCATAAGTTACAAACTTGCTTCCTTGATGTTGGCAGCAGCATATGGTTTCTTTCCCACATTAGGGTTTTATCCAATTTATTTACCCCCTAAGATTAATAGTGAAAATATATAATAGTGAATATATAAAGCATCACGTAAGTGTAGGGCTTTTTATTAAAAGAGAATTATCCAAAAAAATGCTGTAATTTCTGACATCTTAGACAACAAAGAAGTGTGTGTTTACGCTTTATTATATTAGTATAGATTACGCTGTTTCATTTCCTACTTAATGACAACGGGAAGGGTAGTAATATGACAGAAAAAAGATTCTTTGCCACAGAGAAGCTGGGGCAGATCGCTAGTACAAACCTGATTACTTTCCCTCGCCTTCAACCCCTCGAGACTCCTGTCCTTACGAGAATTAATTTGATATGCGATTTTCACACTTTTCATTATTTCATGTCCTTGACATGTTTTGTAAATCTTGTTAGTTACAGTTAATATACTAAAACTATTCAATTTTTATACCAATTTTAATCATACTAATGTTATAAATGCGAAAGTTTAGATGGATGGATTGATGTTTGTTAGAGTTTGTAGTCTAAACGGTTGAATGGTTCTCCATGAAATTCGGCACAGGTATAAAACAAAGTCTGGCGTACACATGGGTTCCTTATCCCCGAAAAACATTTACGTAGTTCGTCTGTTTTCTAATACCACGCAGACAAGGTCGCGGGCAACAGCTAGTATCTCATAAGATATCCATGAATGAATTAATCGCAATTTCTGTGTGAAAATTTTAAGGTTGATTTTCCACGAAAGGTTCGCTTTTGTTTTAAACAAAGGTCGATCTTAACCTTTCCCAGGAGGCAAATAAAACATTTAGAGCGCGCACCTTGGACTAAACTACCCCACAACTGTTTAGTCTCGCTTTGACTCCTATGCTTTATGGAAGTGCGCACACTACTCGATATTTAGTTGTGCACTCAGTTGAGGTTTGCTGAGGTTGAAGTATGGGCATGTTATGAGAAGGGATGAATCGCATGTAACAAGAAGAATGTTAGTTATGAATGTGTACCCCACATCGGTAGAGGAAAGAGATGGATGGATTGCGTGAAAGGTGACATGATCAAGAAGGGAGTGATGACTAAGACAGATGATAGATTGCTTTGGAGGACGAAAACCCGGTGCGCCGACCCTACGGGAGTAGGATAAGGCAGGGGAGATGATGAATCAGTTGATGCTGCGAAACAATCGACAATCGCACAACTATTGTGTGATAGTTTTGTCAAAATGTGCGCCCGCTCTAAAAATAGAAAGGAAGCCTTACTCAAGGAACAATTATTTCTATTAATATCTAACAAATATCTTATACCAAGAATTTATAAATAATAACGCCTAAATTGAAATTTACGAACAGAAGACTCTTAATGAAGTTTTGTTATTGTTTTCTAATAATTTCGAGGTTAATTCGCATTCTGGTCTTTATTTAATAATCTCGATTTATTTTTACATCTCACTGATTTAACAAATCTAAGTTCTTTGTAACATAGAATTGTATTTAACTGGCTGTTGCTCGCGACTTCGTCCGCGTGAAATTAAAAAATGTAGCAAATTACCTTTTTACCAGATTAATCATATATTAAACAGATTTTGTATTTTTCTTTTAATTGGTATAACTATAATTGTAATTGTAAATCTCTTTTTTTTTCAATAAAATTATTTCTATTCTTTCTATTCTATTCTACCTCCTCAAAAATTACCTTTCTAACGGTGAAAGAAATTTTAAAATCAGCCCAGTAGTTTTTGAGTTATTTCAATACATACAAAAATACAAATCTTTCCTCTTTATAATACGAGTAATAGTGTAAAGTATGGATTAAAAATCCTTTTTACAACGGCACAGAAAAAACTAACATTGTCCTAAAAAAATCTTTTTTCGGCCATTATTTTTTTATTTCTTTTAATACTAAGCTATTTCAGCTTATTTAATGAATATCGGAGTTTACTAACAATTTACATAGTAATGTAAATCTATCTAGTTTGTTGCTACACGATTTTGCTACGAACTAAGGTCAAGGTATATCGTAGACGCTACGTCGTAGCAAAATGTAGCTACGAAATACTGACGTCATCAAGTATATACTTAAGGGAAACTAATCAACCGATAAATTAATTACGTATTGGTAGACAATGGATAAGTCGATTTTATCTTTTATATAATTTTCAGTGAAGTTTTTCGTACAAAATTACATTTTTTTATTCGTGTATTACACGTTCCGGAGGGACTTCGCAAACAAAATTTTAATAAACTCCGTAGTTGAAAGAGATTTTTACATTGCTTTTAGATAAGAGATTTTTTGATGTACAGCTTAAGGCTATTTGAAGAGAAAGTATTATTCGATTTTAATACAAAAATACATTTTTGGCATACTTCTCTATAATCTATACATATAATAAAACTGGAGTGTCTATTTGTAATATCAAGAGAAAAATTCCAGATTACGGTAAGATGATGTTTATGCGTTTCTGATACCGAAATTCACATTTTAAATTTTTGTCTGTCTGTCCGCAAGCCGCGTTTTTTTTTTGGTAATCTCCGAAATGGCTGAGTCGATTTCGACCGGACATTCACTGAAGGGTAGCTGACATTGACAGACATATTATGGGCGACTTTTTTTTTAAATTCCGCGCTGTCAAAATGGCGTAATAGGTGGTACGAATTTGCGCTAACGAAGTTTGCGACGACAGCTCGTTCTTATCTTATTAATATTATAAATGCGAAGGTTTAGATGGATGGATGGATGTTTGTAGCCTAAACGGCTGAACGGATCTCTATGAAATTTGGCACAGGTTTAGTGCATAGTCTGGAAGAATACATAGGCTACTTTTTATCCCATAAATAGTTACGGTTCCCGTAGATTCATTAATTTACTTTTTTAATGTTTACTCGATCATTCTGCAATGGTTTAACATATCTTATTGAAATTTGGCACAGATATAAAACAAAGTCTGGAGTACACATGGGATAAGCTACATTGCTGAGAAATGTCCGGTTCCCGTGGGATACGTAACTTTTTGTAATTTATATAGTTTGTATGTTTTCTAATACCACGCAGACGAAATCGCGGGCAACAGCTCGTATGAAATATTTTTAACAAATAAAAACTGAAATCTTAGCAAAAAAATTATTTTACTAATGTGAAATGTTAAACAAAATAGCATGGTAATAACTCAACATAATCATATTAAAATACGAGTATCCTTGCTGTTTAATATTCATAAAAATCTCCATATTTAGACGCACCCCTAATTAAGTACTTTCAGATACAAATTCGCTTAGTAACCAACCCCTTCCGCTCTTTATTAAGCCCGCAGTATTCCAATGGACAGACTATAAGCTTTGTATTTTGTTCGCATTCCATTTTCGCCATTTTCTCGGATGTAGCGGTTGGTAACGGTCGGACACAATTAAAGCCCAACTCATAAAATGGCTCAGTGGTTTGAGCACTTAACTTCTAATCTACAGGTCCTGGGTTCGAATCCTGCATATACCAATGTGATTTTCGAATTTTATATGTAGTAATTTACCCGACGTTCTTACGGCGGAGGAAAACATCGTGATGAAACCTGTACATATCGTCGAAGAAAGGGTAGTCTCCGAGTCCCTCAGTGGAGACGTATAGTGAGCTGGTGATGATGACATTCTCTCAATTTTAACTGACACTACTTAAAAAAAACATTAAAAGTCCGTTTACACCAAGTTTCTTGCCATCTTTTTTTGTATGGTCACTTTTTAACTTATTGCTCCAATTTATTGTAAGCAACGGGCAAGTAAATTACATCATGTGTGCCTTTAGTCAAAATGTTCAGCTAAGACAGAGGAAGAACGCATGGTTTCCTAAGTTTTTTAAAATTCCACACGAAGTTCCGGGCAAAGTCTAATCATACTTATATTATAAATGCAAAAGTTTAGATGGATGGATGTTTGTTAGAGTTTGTAGCCTAAACCGTTAAACGGATTTCAACGAAATTTGGTACAGATGTAGAGGATAGACTGGAAGAACACATAGGCTACTCACTTTTGTTTTTTATTAATTCCTCTCGGACGAAGTCGCGGGTAAAGCTAGTTGTATATAAATAGTGAGATCTACGTAAAAAGGAACGTTTTTAAACTGATGGAAACACTAGATGGTAACGTATCTGCGAAGCTAATCAAATTGTCGCGTTTTATAGAATCTGTGGAAACTCAATAAAACATTTTCCGATATAAAAGAAATGTAAAATTGGATTAAATTTCATCGTCTTCTTTCTTTTTTTTCCTTTTCTCATGGATTTCAAATTATGATACTTCGTACTTTCCTGTTATTGAAAGGTATGTTAATTTATTTTGTGGACCCTATAAATGTCTTTTAGGTTATTAAAAAAAACAAAAGTAGGTAGCCTAGGTGCACTAGTTTATACGTATACCTTAACCTACACTTTTTTTATATAACATAAGGTGGCAAACGAGCAAGCGGCCTGAATCCACCGAAATGGAACACTTTCCACAAACATTATCCATCCGCACATCCGCACAAACATACGCAATTGCAGATGCGTTGCCCACCCTTAAGTGACGGAGGAGGAGACGCACATTAAGAGGAAACTTCCCCTTCCTATGTGTCTTCTCCACCGTCAAATCCACTTTTCCTTCCCATACTTTCCTTTTAAGAAAAGGTTTGGAAAGGGAAAGGGACTAAAATAAGGCCTTCAATTTCAAAATTTTCAAAATTCCAAACGCGGAATTGCTCCCACTTCACGTCTGTCTTCAGTGTGGTCGTGGTATTCCACCGGGCGTGCCGGCCCATTCGTGCGAAGATGTTAAAGCGGGCTCTACCACTGTCATAAATAAAACGATTATTGAATGCTGGTACAAACTACAATACTCTTATACCCTCTCATTTAAACCGTTTTTTTTTTTAAAAACAAATTGCCTGAAGATTTATCCTAACTTATTTAAGATTTTTTTAGATATTAAAAAAGGAGAAAACCGCATATTATGGAATGCATTAATGCCTTCTAGTAGTAAAACAAAGTTTGTATAATGCTGACAAAAAAATAGCTAATTAAAAAATCAAGAACCTTTAGCGTGCTAATGAAATAGGGCGTTCCAAATGCCCACTGAAGCGGACATCCGAATGGCACGATGAAGCGTTTGCTATTGAAATATGTCGCCGACTGCTACATTTTGATGGATTTTTAATTAACATTGAGTCTTGGTATATATGAAACCAATATTACATTGTTTAACACTAGCTGTTGCTCGCGACTTCGCCCGCGTGAAAATATATAGCCTATGTCACTCATTGATAACGTTGCTTTCTATTTATGAAAAAAAAATTAAATCTCTTTATGATATTAGTATATAGATTATAAAAATTAAGTAACTACTTACCAAAGCCTATATTGCTTCTATGGCTACTAATCTTAGATGGATGGATGGATGGATGTTTGTTAGAGTTTGTAGCCTAAACGACTGAACAGATTTCGATGAAATTTAGCATAGATGTAGAGGATAGTCTGGAAGAACACATAGGCTACTCAGTTTTGTTTTTTTCAATCCCACGCGAACGGAGTCGCGGGTGAAAGCTAGTTTCCAATGAATCAGATCAAACAGGAAGTGGCAGTAAGTATTAGGGTTGTTACTCTATAACTAGTGTTTTAAGCTACCTTATTAAAACGGTACGGGTTTTGAAGCTCTAAGCTCTAAACTCTTAACTTCCAGTGTACGGAAGTTTCCAATACAATTTGACTTAGTTGTGATATTTCGTTAGTAAGTTAAATCCAAAATCCGTAATACTTTGTTTTATTCCGAGACCCTAATCTATTTATATCAGTTTCTGCGTTGTAAGGAACGTCATTAGCACAAACTGAAAACAGGACAGCACTGTACCAAAAGTTTTGGGTCCAATTATACTTTGTTTCTGTGCGGAATTCGTTTGAAACGGAATACGAATTCCAAATATCAGTTGCGATTATATTCAAATTATTATAAACTAGCTTTCACCCGCGACTCCGTTCGCATGAAATTAAAAAAAAACTAGCCTATGTGTTCTTCCAAACCATACTCTACGTCTATCCTAAATTACATCGAGATCCGTTCAGCCGTTTAGGCACAAACTCGAACAAACATCCATCCATCTAAACTTACGCATTTATAATATTAGTAAGATAATTATAAATAAGGAAACGGATTTAAATATGGAATGTTATCTTATTACTAGCTTTTGTCCGCGAATCCGACCGCGTGTTTAATAACAGTGTATGTGTTCTTCCAGATTATCCTCAACATCTGTACCAACATAGAAAACCGTTCAGCCGTTTAGGCTACAAACTCTAACAAACATCCATCCATCTAAACTTTCGTATTTATATTATTAGTAAGAAGTAAGATTAAGAATTATGAGTTTTCCGATAGCTTCATTAATTTTTTCGTTTCCAAAATAAAATTCCGCTATTTGACAATTAAAGTAACTGTTTTGTTAAGGTTAGTTAATTTAAAATGAGAAATCTTTTAAAAATAATCGTTACTAATGTTGTTAAAAGAATTCTGAACAGTCGTATATTCTTTGATGACAGAAAAGTGTTATATTGAAGAATGAAATTACGAAATGATTGAACGATTTCCCTCGCTGGTAACAAAGCTCATAACTTATCAATCATATAGGAAATATTGAAAAGAAATGTATTTTCTGATATGTGGGTTACAAAAAGTGTTTTGCCCTTATCTAAAAATCTATTTAAGGTTCTCTTAACGCAAAAAACAAGTTCAAGATTTATGGTTTTCTTACTTATCTCCTACACACTACAAATTTTTATGTATATAAATGTATAGATGTACTTTAAATAGTAAATTTTATAATATACTAGCTGTTCCCGTGCGGCTTCATCCGCACGAAATTATGAAAATTGTATTTTATTGTTTACATGTGTCAAATTATCAATTGCAAATGTCAAAATGACATGACATGATGACAAACCATGGCAACCTTGCTTCCTTGATGTTGGCAGCAACTTATAGTCTCTTTCCCAGATTAGGGTTTACATCCAAAATATTTACCCCCTAAGTTTAATGGCCTGAAATTATATAGCCAAAAGTGTAAGGCGTTTTATTAAAAAAAAGAATTATTCAAAAATATACTGTAATTGCTGACATCTTAGGCAACAAAGAAGTGTGTGTTTACGCTTTATTATACAAGTATAGAGTATATTTTCCTTCTCTAAGTACCTTAGTTCAGCGAAACCACTTCAAGTTATTTGATATCACTTCAACTTTCAGTAAACATTTTATCGTCGACTTCTCTCAGCTGTATTGAAAGGTAACTAATATATTTGCGAACTTTATTACTTACGTATTTGTTTAATGATTGCAATAAACTTTTGCAAATGAAATTCATATTAATACTAGCTTTCGCCCGCGACTTCGTCTGCGTGTATTTAAAAAAATGAAAGTAAGTAGCCTATGTGTGCTTTCAAACCATCATCTATGTCTTTGTCAAATTTTGTCGAGTTTCGTTCAGTCTAGGCTACAAACTCTAACAAACATCCATCCATACATCCATCAATCTAAGCTTTCGCATTTATTATATTAGTAAGATAATAAGATGTGAACTCACATTTCGATTTCGTAATAAATAATACTAATAATTATAAATGCGACAGTTTAGATGGATGTTTGTTCGAGTCTTTAGCCTAAACAACAGAATGGATCTCGATGAAATTTGGCACAGACGTAGATGATAGTCATAGGAAGAAGACATAGGCTACTTATTTTTGCTTTTTTTTTAATTCGACGCAGTCGTAGTCGCGGGCGAAAACTAGTAATAAAATATAAGGCTGAAACAAAGAGTAAAATAGACTTAAATTGTTGGGTCAAATATCTTAAAAATAAAGATCAAAAGCGAAAATAAATATCAAAAGCGAAAATAAATATCAAAAGCGCGAGTGTAATTTTACCTGAATCAAAACATTGTTTATAGCACAATAAAGTTGGTAATGATCGTTTGATGTAAAGGTCATAGGAAAGTTTTGGGTGAGAATATTTGTTTCAATTGTAAACGATTACGGACTTAATAATGGATTTAAATTGAAAACTTGATCGTATAAATCGTAAAATAGACGTTCTGATTATCCTGTTTCATATCAATATTGTTTATTTGTTTTTAAACAGCTTTATTGGACCCATTTAGACAATCATTCGCGTCACGTGTTTTAATTTTATTGTGGTGCTGTAACATTTAATTGGTTCAGTCAAATAATTATGTATCTTATGTAGCAAACTAGATTTAATTATAAACTCTGTGTTAAAAAATCAGACCCTCAACTGGCATTATTCTTTAAATGAAAAATCAATAAAATCGGTCTACAAGAAGCGAAGTTCTACAGTAAAAAAAAAACTGATGAATTGTCACCCTCTCCCTTGTATAGTCGAATAAAATGGATCGTATGGTATGGACTCAATAGCACCAGTTAGTGTTCATATTATGCCAATTTAATGCCAGTTCAGTTATGGAGCTCTACTGTCCTACTGTACTGGCTAAGTGTGAACCAGGCATTAGGCCATTTGTCTCAGAAAAGAATACAGCACCCAGTTTTACCCAAAGTCATTGGGTGTTCAGATTGTCAATAAAACAAAATATGAAATACAAAAGCATGTTAAATATGTAATTCTATCTATTTAAACAATCCTACGAGTATAACAAAATTGAAAGTTTTACAAAAAATAGTAGTTACAAACTTAAAATAGTTAAAATATTTTGCGTATATTGTGATATTTTTAGTCTGTGCTCCCAGAACTTTCAAAGTTTTTGTTTGACTTTTGACTACCAGTTTGACATATTAGTACGCACCGTATATTGCTTTGCATTGTTAATTTGCACAAAGAATTTGGCTTATAGAGCGATTTTATAATTCAAGAGTTATGTGAGAAACTATAAAAATATGGCATTCCTTTGTCCGGTTAGAATTCGAAGGGGTAAGAAGAAAAAATGTAAGTATTGAAAAGCTGTCATTTTAAAAACTTTTCGAGTCAACGACCTCAAACTTTCTATACATAAATATAAATATAGAAAACTAGTAAATTCATCTCGTTTTACAAGAACCTGTACGTCTGAATAACCGAGACCGTGGGAAAGTTTTTGAAACAATATTTGCGTTAATTGTTCAAATTTTATTTACGTACGTTTATTTATAATTTTGATTAAACAAAGCTCTTACAATAGCACTAAATAAAAATTATGATACATGCCTTGCACTCTCTGTTTAATCAAAATATAATTTGTCTACTTTTCAATAAATTTTCTAAAAAAAATTATGCCATACATGCTTTATTAATTATTCGACAGCAAACAGTGGTGATTCGGATAAAGAATTATCAAGACCTGGCTCCGGACTGAGTCCTGGTATGGGCAGGATTACTGGATCAGCAAGTATTGAAACATTAGTCCGAGTTGGTATAGAGAAGGAACATGGACTCAGCCCTGATTCCAAAATGGTGGTGCTTCATGACTTCGCGCCTTGTGTTGATGATGAATTAGAGGTTTGTAAACACAACTTAACAATTTACAGTGAAGGATAATATTGTACTTATGTATCCCTATGCACACACACTAAACCTCCTATCTAAATCAAATGGTTAGCTGTAAGGTAACTCTTACACAGTTAAGCTCATCTATTCTACAGTCTTTCAATTTGTATACATAATTTTTTTGTGTACAAACTTAAATAAATAATAGACAAACTGTGAAGCAACCTGCACACATTGGGGTAGAATCTGAAAGATGTAAAGAAATGAAAAATATTTATATTAAGAAAAATTACCACAGACTTAACCTAATTTACATTATTTTTACACACTAAACACAAACTAAAATAAACACAAAACAGTACGTAAATAAGTATGTCAGCAAGTCTGTAGGGTAGTTTGCTTATTAGCAAATTGTTCAGCTACCCTCCGTACTAATATAAAAACTGTATTACGGCGGCAGTGCGGCCATTTACTGTGAGTATCTGCTGAAAGTTACAGTAAAAGATATGTGTGAAGTCAACCTACAGTGCGGTATTGTTGACTATGGCCTAGTCAATTCTAACTTAGGGTAGACTTTAAGCCTCTCAATGTAGTGAGCTGATGATGAAACACAATTACTCCCATCACCCATAAGGGTGGGTAGATTTCCAACTGTAAATGTTCTAGTGCTTCTTGTCTCCACTTTACAATAATGTTAATGTAATTTTTCCATCTATCTAAACTTTAGGATGTTAAATATATGTAAAACTAGCTTTCGCCCGCGAATCCGTCTGCGTGGAATTAAAACAAAACAGAACTGAGTATCCTATATGTTCTTCTAGACTATCTTCTAGATTTACGCCAAATTTCATCAATATCCGTTCAGCTTTTTAGACTACAAACTCTAACAAACATCCATCTATCTAAACTTTCGCATTTATAACATTAGTATGAAGTATGAAATAAATTATATCTCACTGTTTCAGGTAAAGCGTGGCCAAATAGTAAATGTATTGTATCGAGAGAATGACTGGGTGTATGTGATAGTTGCGGAATCTCGACGCGAAGGGTTCATACCACATTCATATTGTGCTCCATGTGAACATCATGATTTGAAGAAGAAGTTGCCGAGAAGCAGATCACCAACTGATTTAGCACACAGAGATGTTTCACAGTAAGTCAATTGATTACATTAGTAACTATACCATTTTGCCCACACTTAACAGTGGTAGTGCCCGCTTTAACATCTTAGCACGAATAGGCCGGCACGCCCGGTGTAATACCACGACCACACAGAAGACAGGTGTGAAATGGTGAAATGGAAGCAATTCCGTGTTTTGTCTGATGAGTGTGGTGCCGGAGGCCTAATTTAAGTCCCTTTCCCTTTCCACCCTTTTCTTAAGAGGAAAGGATGGGAAGGAAAAGTGGATTTGACAGTGGAGGAGACGCATAGGAAGGGGAAATATCCTCTTTATGTGCGCTCCTCCTCCGTCAATTAAGGGTAGGCAACGCATCTGCAATTGTGGATGTTTATGGACAGTGGTCGCTTTCCATTTCGGTGGATTCAGGTGGCCGCTTGCTCGCTTGCCACCTTATATTATAAAAAAAAAAACAGAGGCCACTAAATTGAGTATTTACTTAATTCTGAGGGGATAGAGTTGCCAGCAAAAACTACTAGTGTATATTTTGTTTTCAGACTGTCTTTATCAGATGGTGCAACAAATGATGGTCATTCCGAGTTGGGAAGTGAAGGGGAAGCGTGTCCCTTCAGTAAAGACCCCTCCGGACGCTATGTGGTGTTGTACACATTCACAGCACGGGATGAGAACGATGTTGATGTTGAGAGAGGGGAATTTGTTACAGGTATATTTTATTATATGAAAAAATACCTAAGAAATTGTAAAAATCAGAATTAAATTTCACATTAATATAATAGCTGCTACAATTCGAAGATATCATGTGTTAATGAATATTCAATATGTTTGAAATATTTTGGTAGTTGCTTTATAGTAAATGTACAATCAGGGAATTTGACGGTGTCTCATCTTAATAGCTAGTTGTTTGGACATTATGTACACATTGAGACAGCGAATTGGTCGTTCACTAGTACACAGAACATTGTTTTTTTAACTAATTTCTAACAAATTGGTTATTTGTTAAGGCTGTTTATTTATTTATTTAATGCAAAAGTAAGGAATGAGGTAATATGTCTGTAATTCGAACACCGCGGAATTCCTCGACTGTACATTTGCATTGAGTTATTTTTCGACAGTTTTAAACAGAGAAGACCCAGACTGGTACTGGATTGTGAGGAGTGATGGTCAGGAAGGCTTCATACCTTCAGGTTTTGTGTATCCAGCTGTTAGTCAAGGTAAATACTTTTGTATATAAAAACTATTTTAATAATTATAATATTATAAAGAGGAATTTGTATGTTTGTATAAATTGAAATTTGAAAAATTGAGGCCTAATTTAAGTCCCTCTCTCTTTACCACCCTTTTCTTATAAGGAGAGGTTGCGAAGAGGAAGTGGATTTGACGGTATGAAGATGCATAGGAAGGCGAAATAACCTCTTTATGTGCGTCTCCTCCTCCGTCATATAAGGGTAGGTAACGCATCTGCAATCGCGGATGTCTGTGGGCAGCGGTCTCTACGCCATTTTGGCGGTTTCAGGTGGCCGCTTGCTCATTTGCCACCTTATGTTAAAAAAAAATTGAAATAACTCAAAAACAACTAGACCGATTTGGCTAGGGTTTATATTTAATTTCACACGGACAAAGTTGCAAGCAACAGCTAGTTGACAATACTATAATAGTTACTATTAAATTCACAATAATTAATTTTATCCTATCTTACTAATATTATAAATGCGAAAGTTTAGATGGATGGATGGATGTTGCCTAAACAGCTGAACAGATCTCGATAAAATTTGGCATAGACTTAGAAGATAATCTGAAGAACACACAGGCTTCTAACTTTTTTTTAATTCCACGGAAGTAGTCGCGGGCGAAAGCTAGCAATAGTAACTATTAAATTCACAATAATCACTACAATTTTTTTTAATGTTTTCAGCAACACAACAAGAGAATGCTCAGCCAGTGCACTCGCCGACGACAAACGCGAACAACACGTTGTTGTCGAACACAACCCTCAACAACACGACGCAGGATGCTGACGGACGCTACCACGGAACTGAACTAGTCATGTTGTACGACTACAAGGTAAGTGAATTATACAGATGATTCCTAACGGACGGACCAACGGTTTGGTCCACAAAACCGTTGAGCGTCCGTTAAGAATCACCCTGTGTACAAAAGTTTATTGTATTATCATATTTCATTTTTAAAACTTGGTATAGAAATCAAGGTAGAAGATGGCCAATTTTGTTATTTTGTGGGCAATTTTATGTTATAACTAGCTGTTCGCGTGCTTTCTATTAAAAAATAAAAATATTTATAATAACGTGCTGTTTCCGTGCGGCTTCTAATGTCAACATTCAATTTAGTCTTGGGTAGTACACGTACGATGTACAAAAAAGTAATGTTACTCGGCACTGTACTAAAAGTAACGTTACCGAACGGCTTCTGTTAATCGGACATTTAGTACTTTTAGTACACTACACGATATCGGTGTTCGCCTCTTCGTTGTTTGACTTGATTGTATATATGCCAGATTGAAGCATCCACCTTTGATGAAGAGAATCAAAAGTGGATAAAATTGACTAACTAATTAATAACTAAATTTATTTTCGCTAATAACATATGTTTGACCCTGCTTAAAATTTGATGTGAAGTAATATATAACCCTCGTTATTTCACACGATTTCACAAATCTGAAGTACTAAAGGTACTAAAAGTGTGTAGTAGTACGTTTTCCCAATTGTACTAGTACGGTGCGCACTTGCAGATGTCCGATTAAGCCCAAGACTAATTCAATTGCACAAATGACAATGGATAACAATAACGGTTACCATGGCAATCTTGCTTCCTTGATCTCAGTTTTGTCCCTTTCCCGTATTTAGGTTTTTTCCAAAACTTTTACTCCCTAAGTTTAATAGTGTGAAAATAAAGCCTAAAACATGTTGTAATTGGTAGCGGTATTTATTGAAAAAAAAGCATCATTCAAATATGTACTATGATTGTTGACATCCGACTTTTAAACTATAAATATAATAGGCAATATGCATATGGCGCCAAATTGCACCAATCTTTTTTTAAGTATACTTTATTACTATGAAAATATTCCTGCAAAAACTTTTTTTAATATAATGTGATTTAGTGGCAAAATTTAATCATTAAAAAGTGTCTTTTTTCAATTTCCCTCGCTAAGTTCTAAAACGCACACTATTGGTCGAAGCAAGTGGCTTATCTAATATGGCGTCGCTGTGTTGTCAATAAACAGTTCGTTTACGTTAGTTTATATAGAAATACACTCTTGAAGTATTTTACACGATATCAAAACCAATTTTAAAATAAAAAAAATAATGAATAGATTTAATAATTACCACTTATTAGTACCAGGAATAATAAAAATGAATCGATTTTTGACTTTTTGACCTTGAGAAGCTTTGTTGTTTTTCAAGTCGAAGTGACTGACATCTGAGCGTATGTTATGAATTGAACAAGACGGTTGACGTCAATTGTCTATTGACAACTCAGGTGGCGTTTTAGTCGTTCGAAAATGGTCGTAATTTTATTTTAAGCTCAATGGTTGAATATTTTCGCGTCAATTTTTTTCTGGATATTATATAACAAGTAGAATCGTTTAGAAAAGGAAAAAAAATACATGCATGTTCCCTATTGTACACATATGTGTAACACTACGTAACAAAGAAGTGTGTGTTTATTACATTAGTATAGAACGTAAGTTTATTGTAGGCGCAGGCGCCAGACGACCTGTCGGTGAAGCGAGGTGAGTGGGTATACGCGGATCTGACGCAGCAGACGGTGGAGGGCTGGCTGTGGGCGCACGCGCCTAAGTCGCGGCGCTCCGGCTTCATTCCCACCGCGTATGCGCGCGCACCGCACACCACTTCGCTCTGAATTACACAAATTTTACTTAAAACTAAACATCCCTCATCCCTTATAGGTTTCTCGTTCTGACCAATGCCCATTTACAAGTTTCTTCACGGACACTTGCTTCAATATTATTGTATACTAGCTGTTGTTTGGGATTTTGCCCGTGTAAAATGAAAATAACAGTAAAAAGTGTAGCCCTTGTTCTCAGTGATAACATAGCTTTTTAATAGTGCACGAATTTTTGAAATCGGTCCAGTAGTTTTTGAATTATTTCGATATATACAAAAATACAAACGGGTAAGAAATTTGCAGCATGTAAGTGAGTCTTAAGAGCCCCTTGTGACTGCGCCAATTGTTTTTTTTTATATTTAAGTATATGAAAAATCTGTACTCACTGTACACTCATCAACTATCGAACTCGGAACCGTTAATTGGGACACTAAGGGAGTCATTTAGTGACTAATGAATTGCCACACTTGAGGGTTTCTGATATACATTTGAAAAAATCCAATACTTGCCAATGTTCTGTTGTAATAACAGTATTATAAGAGAAAGAGCGCGCGCACATTTGACTAAACTATCGTACAACTGTTTAGTCGCGCTTTGATTCTTATGGGCAGTATATGGAGGCACTACTCGATTTCTAGTTGTGGAACTAAACAGTTGAGATGCGAAACAATCGACAATCGCACAACAGTTATACGATAGTTTAGTCTAAAGTGTGCGCCTGTTCTAAACGTGAAGATTAAGGGCCTGTCCCACTAAATTGTAAAATGTCTGATAACAATCCAACGTGTAAAATATGTGATGGAAATATCGGATTTTGTTCCCTATTCTGACAGTGACGTCATTTTTAAGCTATCTGAACCTCTATCAGCCAGTGGTGGGACAGGCCCTAAAACTTCATTAAATATTGTGTGATAACTTAAATCATTCCGTTAGTTTGTAAGTTTGTGAGAATGTTTTTAGGTTATATTTTATCAGAATTTTTGCTACAATTTATGTATGACAATGCTTTATGTTGTAAAAATTACGTTTTAATTGTAAGTTTAATTGCTCATATTTCTAAAGTCTTTCCCTAGCTCTAAGAGTGTAACTCAAGAATTTTCCGTCAAAATCAAACATTTTCAAATTATATCCGTCCAAATTCCGACTGATATTGATGCTGTATTAATTTGACTTATTGTTAAATGTGTAGTTTTTTAATAAATACTAGAAGAAATATTTTTTTATTTATCAACATTTCTTCCCTTCCCTATATATCACCTCTTTCTTAACATCCCCTTCCCATGTTATACAGGATTAGTAATTCGACGTATTCCCGCCAGGTGGGTAATAGAGGGGACCATTTCTGATAATTTTGACCCCCACATGCATTATACTACACTTTACCATTTTTTAGTAATTTTGATTTTTAGATTTTTCAAAATACGTCAAAAATGCAACTATATGCTCTATATATATACTCTATAATTAAAAAAAAATCAATAATAAGTTCATTTTTCAGATTTATAAAAACCATTAAATAACGAATTTGTTTCCATTATTCCATTAAAACATCATTGTTTGTCCAAATTGAAAAATCACCATCACGTCACCACCAGCTCACTATATGTCCCCACCGAGGGGCTCGGAGCCTACCCTAAATTAGGGTGTTTAGGCCATAGTCAACCACGCTGGCCCACTGCGGGTTGGTCGACTTCTCACATATCTTTGAATTTCTTCGCCGATATGTGCAGGTTGCATCACGATTCGAACCCAAGACCTGTAGATTACAAGTCAAGTGCTTAAACCACTGAGCCACCGACGCTCTCATTGAAAAATGCCAGTTGAAAATTAATTTTACTTCAACAATTTTTGAGATTCTATTTTGAAAAGATCTAAAAATCATGATTACTCAAAAATGGTTAACTGTTGCATAATGAATATATGATCGCTTCCTAACTAGAATAGATCAAATTACCAATTACTCCGTATACACTCAGTTCCGTAAGTTTTAACTGAACAAACTGCAGTTCAAATAGTGTTTGGACAAAACTAAATGTTCAATTAAAATTTTCACTTGTAACATATTAACTAAAGTTAATTTTTTTTAGAAAAAATCGATTTTTGTAAATTCACTAATATATTTCCTTTAACCATTTCAACTAAGCTGTAGGCTTGTGCTAGGATATGGTTCACGACAATAGTCGAATGGCGGGATTCGAACCCTCAACCGCAAGATCGGTAGTCCGTACCCCAAAAAATTAAGCATTCGGTTTTTGGTGTTTTAATGGAAAAGGGTACTTTTAGATACCCATTTAGCAATAAAAATACGAATTTATAAACACATTTTATTAACTACACCTACATAAATATACATTATTCAGTTTCCAATAGAATATTCCTCTTCTTTTTCTTAGCCTTTTGTTTGATTTCATCTTTTATTGTCCACTCTTTCAGCTGTTCCTCGACTTTCTTTATATCCTGTTCCGCAACAGTGATTGGTAGTTGTAAATCAATTTGTTCACTTCGTATGAATTTTAAATCTTCCAATTTTCTAGTTAGAAAAGGTCCTTGTTGACTCTCCAGTAATGTTCTGTAGTCATCGAGTTTCTTGTTCTTAATATCATCACAATGCATCTCCGTTAGTTTTCTTAATGATTCCTTTCTCGATAACTTGTTGTAGGTACTATAAAAATATAAGTATTAAAAGCACATTTACAATTGATTGAAAAATATCGAAGACAGAACAATATAGTAAGGAATAGGCTAAAAAACGAACAAATGTATGACAAAAACACAGGTTCAGTAGTCTTATATAGGCCATTGTTTAGATATACATGTAGTGAATTTTATATGGAAATTAGTATGGTATGGGCATGTTATGAGGAGGAATGAATCACATGTAACAAGGAGAAAGTTATGAGTGTGGAGGTACATCGGTAGAGATAGCCCTAGAAAGAGATGGATGGATTGATGACCAAGATGGCATAAGATATATTTATTTTTAGGATATTGAAATATAAAAATCTAGCAAAAACTCTTTGGTCTATCATTCTTATTTTACTGCTGACTTATAATGAGGTCTCTTATAAGTGATGTTACTCCAATCAGAAATGTTGCAAATATATTAATAAGACTTACTCAGGATGTGCTTTGTATTCAATATTAAGTTTTTCTAACAACCATTCAAACTTCTTATAATCATATTGCCGGAGGAACTTCAATAGTTTTTTTCTCTTATCAATTAGTTCTTGAGCAAATTTCTGTAAAAAAGTAACATTTTTTGAGAACTAGAACTAAATATCTAAAAAGTGAAAATCTGGATAGATGTTTGTTACTGTGCATGTTACTATAGCTTATTGGATTTCAATTACATTTGACACAATTATAAAACATACTCTGAAAGAAAACATAGGCTATTTTTTTTAATATTGCATGGATATCATAAGCAAAAACTAGTGGCTGTGCTTTTTTTTTTATAATATACGGGGGCAAACGAGCAAGTGGCCACCTGAATCCACCGAAATGGAAAGCAACCACTGCCCAATAAACATCCACAATTGCAGATGTGTTGCCTACCCTTCATTGACGGTGGAGGAGACGCATAGGAAGGGGAAATGTCCTCTTTATGTGCGTCTCCTCCACCGTCAAATCCACTTTTCCTTCCCATCCTTTCCTCTTAAGAAAAGGGTGGAAAGGGAAAGGGACTAAAATTAGGCCTCCTGCACCACACTCATCAGACAAAACGCGGAATTGCTTCCACTTCACGCCTGTTTTCTGTGTGATCGTGGTATTACACCGGGCGAGCCGACCCATTCGTGTGAAGAAATTAAAGCGGGCTCTACCACTGCTTTACCATTCTACACTTAAAATTATATTATGATGGTATGATATACCATAGCCTCAAGATCATACTATGGTATGAGCTTGTATTGGATAACCTCTATACTTACTTTTGCACTAACATTTTTGGGATCTTTCTCCATTGTGTCCTGTAAACATCTTATATGTCCAGTAAGTCTGGCAACTGTAATGAAAAGTTTTTTATTTATTAATTATAATTTCATTTTAAGGAATGGGTGAGGGGTACACATGTAGAGGTCTAGAAAGAGATGGATGGATTGGGTGTAAGGCGACATGATCAAGAAGGGAGTGATGACTGAGATGATGGATGATAGAGTGCTTTGGAGGATGATAACCCTTTGTGCCGACTCTATAGGAGTAGCATAAGGTAGGGGAGATGATAAGGGAGATTTGACTGATGTAGGAATGCATAGAAGAAGCATCTTCTTTTTCTGCATTGATCAATGATCAAAGCATCACTTTAGCTTTTGCTGATGTTGTGCAGTTCCGATTCTCTAGGCTATTCGGGTGGCCATTTGCTCATTTGCCATCAATAAAGCCATGAGTTATATGTTTAATAAGACTGTCAACTATCTTTACAACTGAAATAAAAGTATGTTTGAATTTATACACATGGAGGTTATGAAATATACAAACTCCTTGTCTCCGTGGTATGCTCATCATATTGATGTCTTCTCACTTTGTTCATGTAATGTGTCTTCACCAATGTATTGTATTCCTTCTTTCCAAGATGACCAACTGAGAATATCTTTTTAACAGCTTCTGGTGCACTGAAATATAAATCATTTTTTGTGAGAATAATTAAATAAACACTGTTAGAAAATTTTGTAGGAGATTGTCTTTTTTCTTTGTACAAGATCACCACAACTCTCATAAAACCCGGAGATAGGCAAGACAATAAACATTCATTTAGAGCATTCCTGACACTTCTAACGCTTCTACATGCACACTACACATACATTAACTCCGAGTACGGTAGCGTTATTATTTTCGATTGGCACCATGGTACCTCGACGATTGAGGTTATGTTTTGTTTACACAAAATGTCTGTTATAAATAACTAATTACTCTTTAACTTCTTCGCTTAAAGCGTAATCTTGTCCTAACGCTGTTTCCGGAATAGGCGGGACGGCTTCCAAATCACCAGATCTCTCAGCTTTGTAAGCTGGTATGTATTCCGGTCGTACCCATTTTATGTCAACGGTGTGTTTAATAGTGCGAGATTGGATTAACAATGGATATAATCGCCTAAGCATTTTAAAACTAATTTTAATTTAATTTAAAAGAAAATCGCCTAGAAATTATTCGTTTCACCAATATTGGTTTTGACTTTTTGACATGAATTAATCAATGTCAATTTGACATTACAATACCAAAGAGCATGTATTTAATGTTTGGTGTAGTGATCTCTCTAAATAGATAGGCTACAAGTAGTATTTTGTGCATATTTGATTTTCGTCATATTGTCGCTATTGGTAATTAGAACTAAAAATAAAAATGGAATAAATTCTTATTAATATCAACAGGCATGTTTCTGTTGGAACGAAGCATGAACTGTCATTTCCAAGCAATGATCTTCATTTAGAGCTCAATCGTTAAGTGCTATTTGGACTAAATAACTTTTTGGACCAGTCTCAATGGTATATCAAAACATTAATAGAATACAATAGATATGACAATAATAGTGGCAACTGTGAAAGCATACTTTCAATATTAATGCACTGACCTAAACAGTTTAACATCTGCATAGCAAAAAAACGTTTTCATGGTGGTTAGTAAGACTTCAGAAGATCTCATTTCAGCATAGATTGTAACATAACAGAATAAGTATTCGTATTTAAAAAACAAAAAGGAAGATAGGCAAAATTAAACCATTTTATCATAACCACTCATTTATTGCTTCAGAGTACGAACGCTCTAGTATATAAAACCCTTAATTTAGCTGTTTTGTACTAAATGTACCACTCCATGTAACTACGTAAAACCTTACTTGTATATAAATCATATCTTTATAAATACATTGAAAATATCAATTATTATTCTAAAGAAAAAACATTAATTCATAATGAAACAATTAAATAAACATTCCTGAGGTTTATCAATAGATAAAAACCTGTGACTACGAAAAAAAGTTAAAAATTTACCTTGACATTATTCTGGAGAGACTTAGAAAACTGCTAAGCTTAATGATATAGAAGAAGAAATATTTTAAAGTGTTTATTAAATATATGGTCAATCTGGCCATAAGGAAAAAAAAATCATAATGACGTTCAAGAGAATAATGAAAGTATTAAACTTTCAGTCTAAAAGTATTAATATTACTACACAGAATACTACGTTTAAAATAGAGTTTAAATAGTTCCTATAGTCGCTAGCTAACAAACACTAAAAAACGTGGAATGTCAAAACAGCCAGTTTGCTATTACAAAAAATATCAAATGGTATTTCAATACATGCAAACAACTGTTTTTAAATGTGCGTGTAGACATTTACAATGGCGAAGGAATGCAAATTAAATTTATACGTATTAAAATATAAAAAAAAACACACAATACTGGATTTTACAAAACGTTATCGAAAAAAAAAATACGGGTTGCACAATGAGAATGTCTTTTTTACGCTTTTATCATAGACAAATAACCTACAGATGGTGTGTTTGATACAAGTTTGACATTTTAAGGGTCGATTTTCGAAATGTCATTTTGGATTACAAATGGGAATTTCTTCGAATAAAATGCGTCTTTTTTGCCTATTTATGCACTGGATCAGGTATCTATAGGTTATAAATCTATCGCTCTTAATAATATAATTGAAGCCTAATAAATACTATGAAAAATACATACTTTGTTTAAAGTTTGCTATACCTATTTTTATTTAATAAAATTACTCCTCATGCACATAAAATTGGTTTAAAAAGTGAAAATACATATAGAGTTTATACTATTAAGCTTTTTTTTTTACATTCAGCTATTGAGAAGAAACTTTTTTAGTATTACAGATTTTTTTCAAGATGCACAAGGTATATGAGATTGGTGAAATTAGGATTATAAAATAAATACATAATACCTTTATGCCTACGGACTAGATAAGTTTTACACTTAAATAAACCGCGGTTTAAAAATTAGGAACAGCACCAAAATATTATTTTTTGGAAAAATCACACAGAATTAATAAAAACTGGTAAAAACTTAACCGATTTTTATTATCTACTTTTCTTTTTTTTCTATAACGGTAACAAGTTTTATGTCGACTTTTTGGCACGCCGTCGCAAATCTAGTAATTTGAAAAATTATTGACATGAATGTAATTTAGTAGTAAAATCTGTCCACATTAACATTTAACTCTTTGAAATATTCATAATCTATGATCAATATGGATGTCTGTTGTCGGTCTTGAAAAAAAGAAACAAAAAAGTTACTTTAAAATTAGAAACATAAAACGGTAAAGGTAAAATTCTTGTTTATGTTATAAATACAATGGTCTAGTTCTTGTAATTGGACAGATTTGTTTTCTAGCAATAAACTTTATATTGATTTTCTATACCAAAAATTCCACGAAAAAAAAAATGAAGCGTTTATACGACACTCGGCCACAGGCAAGATAACACTGGTCGCGCTATAGCTGATATAAGATTTAAACACATACAGCATCAACCATTATAAAATGAGCCACAATGCTTTATAATCCCTGTGAATTTCTCCTATACTTCAATTAAAATGATTTCAAATAAGAATGTGCAGAAAATACGCCATATTGTGACGTGATATCTCATAAAAAAACTAGGGTCAGTTAAATTATGTTTATTATTATAACAGATCGAGGTCATTAAAATGCACATTCTTATTTGAAAAATGCTATACTTTACACAATTTACTTCACGTGCACAATAACATTATATCCTGTGACGTCATAGTCAAAGTACAAATATACTAAAGAGATCTTCGAACACTCGCGGTAGAACCAAACACGCGTAAAAAACAAACGTCGCTGGAGTTTTGTTATTGTGACCGCATAGTAATTTCTTAGGATTTACACACATCACTTATGTACAAATATTTCATAAGACATTTTTACTATTTAATTACATTAATTGCAATTTTAGAATATTACGCGTTGAGTATATAATTATTAAATTATATTTCGTCAACATACGTGACAAAAGAACATTCTAGAAAACTCTTTTATAGAACACAATTTCTTCAATGTGGTTATTATTATGTTAATAACAATCTGATACGATGTAATCTTTAAAAATTTTCCCATTGGGTCGTCCGATCGGTGAACTAATCGGCCCAATGGCAAACACATAATTTTTCATAATAATACTATATAACTGTCTTATTTTTCTGCGTCTACCATGAAATAGGTAAGCAAAGCACATTTTTCTATATTCCATCACTATTTAAAAATAAAACATCGCAACAGGTTTATAATGCAGTGACACACATTGTCTATGGTTTAACGTATTAAGTTAACTGTCTATGGTTCGTCAAAGAGCATGTGAGTTATGACAATGTGTCAACGCATGTGTCAATACAAGTGTCACTGCTGTCAAAACCCATAGTTAATAACATCAGTACACTCAGTGCAGTAAAATGTGAACATTAAACAATAGATATAATAAAATTAGTGTCTGTACGTAATATTGATAAAAAAAAACAATTTTGTGATGTCATCTGTTTGTAACGATTGGATAGATTTTGACGGGACTGCCGGAAGGACACACAGAAATATTATAGGCTAGTTTTTAAATTCTGATAAAGTCGCGGACGACTGCTAGTTGATAAGTCTGAACGAAATAACAGACATTTTTGTTATACGTCAATCTATGGGGTTCTGGAACTAATGTACAAAAAATATTCTCTGCCTGTAAAAACTTATAAGGAGAGGTTTTTTTAAAGCACATATTGCTTAGATATTCACAATTGTCTTTATAACTAGATAATGGTACATTTTATTGCAGTAGTGTACTGAGTCATGTTAATTCTTGTACACTTTGGTGTTGAACGTATGACGTAATATGACTGTGCTACCTACGTTGTCGCGTACTTTCTGGACGCCGCCGTGCTGAAAAAAAGTTACCTTATAATCAAAGACATTTAAGAAAGACTAGACATATCAAACAAAAAAAAATCACCGGTAACTTCTTCAAAAGGTACTATGTTAGTTGTCAAGTTTAGTGCCAAATCTTGTCCTTATTGACATGTTATAAAACATTTTTTATAAAAAAAAAATAAACATACAGACGAATTTAGAACCTCCTCCTTTTTGAAGTTGGTTAATAAGCTAAATAATGTCCCCAAAATGAAACACAAACTTTTTTTTAAATGACACCTATTGGCAATTAATTTTATTAGTGGTTTAGGGTTACCTATTAGTGAGATTATGTGAAAAATGTCTTAAGTAAAGTCAACTATGCCCCCTCTATATGCGTTTTAAATCTCTTTGCTTATAATCTAAAGCCGAGAATACAACACACATGTAGCTGACACATTTACATGTCAGTTATTGGCACGTGTTAACGATAACTTGCATGGCAGAGCCAAGCAGCTAACACAATATTTGATTTTGCCACCGCTGAGTGTAAGATGAGATGGAGGACACAAGATATTTTACTGGCATGTGTGATTACAACTTACTATTAGCTGGCGTGTATTTTCGCCTTAATTTACTAGTGAAAAAAACATAAGACAGGGGTTTTCAACCTTTACTTGCAAAAGTAAACTAAAGTGCATAAATATTGGTTCTAAATTCGAATCTACACTTCAGTTTACTAACGGACAGGGGTCTTCAACCTTTATTTTCACAAAACATTTTTGGTCGAAAAAAATGGTCCCTATTCACATATTTCGGAGTTGACAACATTTGGATCAAATTATAAAATACCATATTTATATTAAAATCATGCCAATCACTGTAAATATCGACATCAAGTAAATTTCGTGGCATATGGATGAAAAAAACTACATTTTTTATTTTTTTTTTTCCACTTACCGAATCTCGCTGTCACATCGGCCGGCGTCATCGTTCCCTAATCACGTTTCTTCCCCTTCCTCTTACCAATACGCTTGCTGTAATTCTGTGCAAGAGCATTTACTATCGACACCACAAAATAGAGCACCATAGTTAGTACTAATTTCTCCAGTAAACTAGATACCAAAGACCCTTGGTTCTCTGGCAACGGGGCTGAGGGGTCTCGTTTATGTAACTTTGATTTCTGATTACGCAAAAATTCCAGTAATGGCGCTTCCAGTTTAGGTCCTATGTATGGTATTTTTGACACCCATCCTAAGACTTGGCTAAAAAGTAACATTTTTCATTAGTTTTCATTCAGATTGGTTTACATGATTTAAAAAAAAATATTTTGAAATTTTTATAAAGCTAAGTTGTATTCAGGTTTCAAAATGAGCATTAAAATGCGCCATTTTGTGACGTCATAACTTAAGTCTAAAAATACTCATTTCTTTGTAAATTTTGACAAAATCGAAGAATATTATTATTTAAAAAAGTACTATAAAATCGTATCAACTTCAACTATTACTTAACAAACTTAAAAATGCTTAAAACTAAGCAGACTAATATTATAAATGCGAAAGTTTAGATGTATGGATGTTTATTAGAATTTGTAGCCTAAACTGAACGGATCTGGATGAAATTTGGCGTAGACGTAGAGGACAGTCTGGAAGAACATAGGCACACTTTTGGTTTTTTATTTCCAAGCAGAGACGCAAGCAAAAGCTAGTCATAATACATAAAAAATATAGTTAACTTTGAAGTCTTAATACTTACCCAACTAAAGCTTCATTAAAAGCGATTATAACAAACATTTTCTGTATATGCATTTTGATGACCGCTTTACCGAGCACAGTCGCACCAAAGAACGTCCAGAAAGGTACAAGGAAGTGTCCGCAAGTGAGGCCAGCGAGGTCGAACAGCGGATTCGGTATAGACGCGCACGCCAGTATTCCAGCGAAGCCAACACGCTGTACTAACTTCTGAACCATCACCTTAGCTCTGAAATATCAAGAAAACATCGTTTAATAAAATTAATTAATATTATTTAGAATCTAAAGTACTTTTGGTATTTCTTAGTAACAGCTGAATTATTGTTCTAGAACGAAAGTCGTTAAAACTGACCTAAAAAGACGAATTCGGGCTTTATTAGGTCTTTTGGAATAGGAGGGTAAAGAATCCCCCTTATTAGGACTCTCGGAAGAAAAGAGTAAAGTATCCCCCTTATTATGTCTTCTGGAAGAAGTGTGTAAATAATCCCTTCTATATACCTTCTGGAAAAGAATGAGTGTAAAGAATCTATCTTTATTAGGCCTTCTGGCAGGAGAATGTAAAGAATTCCTCTTTATTTGGCCTTCTAGCAGAAGAATGTAAAGAATTCCTCTTTGTTAGGCATTCAGGAAGAAGAGTGACAAGTTTCTCCCCTTATCAGGCCTATTAGAATAGAAGTAATGAATTCCTTCCCCCCACATTAGGTAATTTAATATTGGAAAGTGGATTATCAGGCGATGGCACGTATATGTAGGGTTTATCGTTTTTCTTTGTTGACTAAAGACCTAACTATCGGCATTTCACTTCGCTATTTTGGCGAATTCTCACCTCCCACTCCTTGTATTATCATCAGCGACCTCCGTGACTTCAGCCAGGCTGCCCCCAGAGAGCCTGGCGGCGCGCGCCATGAAGTAGGGGGGCAGCTCCCCCAGGGCTGTGCCTACCCCCCACAGCATACTCTCTATGCGTACTTTCGACATTATACTCCATACAGTCACCGCACCTGGTATGCCCTCCGTTGGACATATTATACTGAAAGATAATAATTTATACGATAATGGATGGATGGATGTTTGTTACCGTTTGTAGCCTAAAAGGCTGAACGGATCTCCATGAAATTTGGCACAGGTTTCGAACATAGTCTGGAAGAACACATAGGGTACTTTTTATCCCGGAAGTAGTTACGGATCCCGTGGGATTCATTAATTTAGTTTTTTAATGTTTCCTCGGTCATTCTGCAACGGTTCAACATATCTTATTGAAATTCGACACAGATATAAAACAAAGTCTGGAGTACACATGTGATAAGATTCATCTCCGAGAAAGTCAGGTTCCTGAGGGATACGTAGCTTTTTGTTATTTATATAGTTCCTATGTTTTTTAATACCAAGCGGACGAAGTCGCGGGCAACAGCTAGTATAATATAAATGTTAGTTTATCGATATCTGTTGATGGGAAATATAAATACCGCGTTAGGACATATACAATGATGTTTACTTTTTGTTTGTTTTGTCTGTGGCTATGTGCGTGCTAATCCTAAATCCGTAAAAGATTCCGTTTAAACGCTTGTAAATAATCTTTGAAATCGTTTAATATTATAAATGCGAAAGTTTGTATAAATGTACTACTTAACGGGTCTCGAATAATTTTACACATATGCTACTTATGATTTCTTTTCTAAATAGCATATTACATTTTAACCAAATAATAGATCATTAGATTAGCACTAAATTGTTTGAACACTTGACTTGTAATCTACAGGTCTTGGGTTCGAATCCCGCCGTACCAATGTGATTTTCGATTTTTCGAATTTTCATATGTACATAATTTACCCGAAGTTCTTACGGTGAAGGAAAACATCGTGATGCAACCTGCACATATCGGCAAGGAAATTCAAAGATATACCAACCCGCAGTGCAGCGTGGTTGACTATGGCCTAGTCACCCCTTATTAGGGTAGGCTCCGAGCCCCTCAGTGGGGACGTATAGTGATGATGATACTTTTAACATTTCAGAACATCACTAATTTAAATATTTTTATCGATATTAATTACATTGATTAGTTTTGACTCTTAACAGATATTATGATAGTTATAATCTATCGCAAAACGATGACAATGTCCACTTTTTTTTTTTTTTATAACATAAGGTGGCAAACGAGCAAGCGGCCACCTGAATCCGCCAAAATGGCGTAGCGACCGCTGCCCATAGACATCCGCAATTGCAGATGCGTTGCCTACCGTTACTAGACAGAGGAGGCAAAGCACATAAAGATGATATTTCCGCTTCCTATGCATCTCCTCCTCCGTCAAATCCACTTCCCCTTCCCATCCTCTCCTTATAAGAAAAAAATGGTAAAGAGAAAGGGATTTAAATTAGGCCTCCGGCACCACACTCATCAGACGAAACACGGAATTGATTCCATTTCACGCCTGTCTTCTGTGTGGTCGTGGTATTACTGGGGGCGTGCCGGCCCATTCGTGCTAAGATGTTAAAGCGGGCACTACCACTGTTAAAACTTTATACCATTACCACTTTATACAACACTAGCTGTTCCCATGCGGCTTCATCCGCATGAAATTATAATATTATAATTGCAAATGTCAAAATGACCGTTACCATAATAACCTTGCTTCCTTAATGTTGGCAGCTTGTAGTTTACGGTTTCACACAAAGGTTTTTTTTCCTATTTATTTACCCTCTCAGTTTAATAGCAATATCATCCGCATAAAATTGCAAATGTCAAAATGACATGACATGTCAAACCATGGCAACCTTGATTCCTTAATGTTGGCAGCAACTTGTGGTCTCTTTCCCACATTAGGGTTTTTATCCAAAATATTTACCGTCTAAGTTTAATGGCATGAAAATATATAGCCTAAAGCGTGAAGCAAGTGTAGGGCTTTTTATTAAAGAAATAATTATTCAAAAATATGCTGTAATTGCTGACATCTTAGGAAACAAAGAAGTGTGTGTTTACGCTTTATTATATTAGTATAGATTTGAAACTGCTATAAAATAAATCATTTAACAATATATAAGTCTGATAAAGCTTGTACTCACTCATTAGGATAAGGTGGTTCAGGGAAGTCTAGTGAGCCGCATTCGTACGCGGCGAGGGTGACGCGGGCGATATGCGGCCCCAAGTACAACAGGAATGTGTGCAGCCCCGTGCCCAACCCCACCGAGCTACACACCCCTAGTACCACCCACCAACCCCACCAGGCTAACTTCATCACCACTAACTGTAACAAAAAATACCATATACCAAAATTCCAAAAATACGGGATGCAAAATGGAAAAAGATAAAATATAAAAAAGTATAAAATAAAAAGGAACTTATTATTGTAGAACAAAGATTACGCAACAAAAAAGACACAAAAAGATATAAACTGTGCAAAAAAGAGTAAATTTCGCATTTATAATATAAGTAAGATAATAAATAAGTTGTGCGATTGTTTAGTCAAAGGAGATTTAAAAAAAATCCATAGATTTGTGTGTATGCCACTTACTAATATTATAAATGCAAAAGTTTTGATGTATGTTACTTCATATCTCGAAAACTATAAAAAGAATCTCAGTGAAATTTGGCACAGATACAAAACATAATCTGGAAGAATACATGGGCTACTTACTTTTTTTTTTAATTCCGCACAGACGTATACATAAATCTTACTAATCTTACTATCTTACTAATCCTATTAATATTAAATGCGAAAGTTTAGATGGATGGATGTTTGTTAGCGTTTGTAGCCTAAACGGCTGAACGGATCTCCATGAAATTTGGCACAGGTTTAGAGCATAGTCTGGAAGAACACGTAGGCTTATTATCCCGGGATAAGTTACGGTTCCCGTGGGATTCATTAATTTAGTTTTTTAATGTTTACTCGATCATTCTGCAACGGTTCAACATATCATATTGAAATTTGGCACAGATATAAAACAAAGTTTGGAGTACACATGAGATAAGCTTCATTCCAGAGAAATGTCCGGTTCCCGAGGGATACGTAGCTTTTTGTAATTTATATAGTTCGTATATATTCTAATACCACGCGGACGAAGTTGCGGGCAACAGCTCGTTAGTAAATAATTCGTGCATGCAGCTCAGTAACGTCATGTTCAATAACTTAGTAATGCCAGTTTACAACAAAACTTACCTGGACATAAGGTTGGTGAGGTCCGCCTACATAGTATGACGTCACAGTAGCAGCTATCGATAGTATAATTACTAAAGCTAGTAATTTGTACGCCAGCAACCTAAAAACAAAAAAAAACTTACCATCACAATGGAAAAGATTGTTTAAAATTAAGTAGCCTAGCAAAATTACAAACAGGCGAGATTCGCAATGGAACGGTGACACATCTTTTTGACCGACTTCCCAAAAGTAGGAGGTACTCAATTCGTCTGTGTGTTTTTTTTTTATTAATATCTTGTCTTACTAATATTATAAATGCGAAAGTTTGGATGGATGGATAGAGTTTGTAGCCTAAACGGTTAGACTGATTTCAATTAAATTTAGTATACACGTAGAGGATAGTCTGGAAGAAAATATAGGCTACTCAATTTTTTTATATAATTTCACGTGGACGGAGTCGCAAGCGAAAGCTAGTACGTCATAATTGTAACCTTTACCTTTGCAGGCCAGTTGATATCAATATAAGGAGTTCTCTAAAGAAGTACTCTAGAGTGGTGAGAGGCCGCCTCCATAGCACCAAACTGTCTGTGTCCATTTGGACGGGTTTATTTCTGAAATAAAAAAAACAACACAATCTATAAAAAAAAAACAAATATGAAGAATATACTAAACTATAAATATGCTTATATTATAAAGAAGAAAGATTTGTATTTCTAAATTTTTGTTTATGTTGAAATAACTCAAAAACTATTGGGCCGATTACAAAAATTCTTTCACCATTAAAAAGCTACTTTAAGTAACGTAGGCTATATTTTTTATACGTAACGAATAAACACAAATAAATGAATCGATTTGAAAACTTCTTTTGTTACTAAAATGCTACATTATCATGAGTAACATAGACTAAATTACTATCTTTTTAATTTCGCACGACGAATTCGCGGAAAAAATCTGGCTGAATACATCAAATTAAAATGTCACAATGAAGATGCTATCTACTGCAATATGTGGCAACCCTATCACGCCAATAAAGCATGCATAAATGCATGTTCAAATCGTTAAGATATCAGTAAAGATTCTTCGTGGAATCGTTTCTTATTGTGCATGTTTACTTTTTACAAACACGTAGATCGTTAATTTACTTGCTTACTACAAATGACATGATTAGATAACGGTATGGTTAAAAAGAAAGATTGGTGAAAGATAAAAAAAATAGTTAAAAAACGTATCGTGAACATATCTGTCCGGAAATTCTATTTTTTACGGATAATTTACAAAACTACCGATCTCGACCGGACTTGCGGGCACAGGCTACTTTTTGGCCTTACAATGACAAAGTTGCGGGCAACATTACTAACATTAATATAATCAAAATGTCAGAACCATTTTGTAGATAGAAGAGCTAAGACATTGCTGGATTAGAATCATGGGAAGTTAGTTTAAAAAACATTTCAAGACACCATCATGGGATAAAGCCAGCAAAGAAGATTGAAAGATAGTTTTTTTTAAATAAAACTATTAGTAGAGTTTTGTTAATTTACTAATATTTCCATTAACCATTCTAACTAAGCTCTAGGCTTGTGATAGGATACGGTTCACGACAATAGTCGAATGGCGGGATTCGAATTTTCGACCGCAAGATCGGTAGTCCATACCCCAAATCATTAAGCTATTGGCACTTTATTAGATAAAAAGTTAACTAGTAATTGTTTGTACAGATGGAACTTGGAAGTACTCTACCGTTCTAGGTTGTTTAGGTTCTAACTTAAACATACTTGATGTCTTTAGGAGTATGCAGACCGTTGCGCGGACGCTGGTCCGTATCGTTTTGCTGCACGGCCGCCGCCAGCTTGTAGTACCCGAGTCGGGCCAACTGCAATACAAAACATCGTATTTACATCAAAATAACGCTCCGACACGTCTGCATGCGACAAATAACAATCGTGAAATAACTCGTGTAGGAACTAAGCGGAAGTGAATTGTCTGTGATTTATTTTACACTATGGTCTTTTAGTTTTAATACTTAAGTGGTTTATTTCAACATTTTTAATACATAATGGTATACAGTAATATGCTAAACTATTCAAAATTACATTTAATATATTTAATTCAATAATAAAATTTTACAAAAGATTTTAAAATTGTGCAATTCCAAGAGAATAATATTCACGATATGTTAATTCCGAACATTATCATGTCCATGCACTATAGTGCAAAATTTATCGTTTTATGCACTTTTGAACAAATAAGTCGTAAATAAAGGAAAACAAATAAAAGTGGTTTCGTGGAACAAACAAATTGGTTGATGGAAGTCACGGACTAAAGTGCTTGATAAAAATATTCATTAAATTATACTTTATTATAAAACTAGCTTTCGCCCGCGACTCCATCCGCGTGGAATTAAAAAAAAAAAAAGAGAGTAGCCTATGTGTTCTTCCAGACTATCCTCTACATCGATACCAAATTTCATTGAGATCCGTTCAGCCGTTTAGGCTACAAACACTAATCAACATCCATCCATCCATCTAAACTTTCGCATTTATAATATTAGTAAGAAGTAAGATGAACAAAAACAGAACATAAAAACCTTGTTTTTAGAATTCCCTTTGAATAAATGTTTGGCACTTAGCACTTATGTCAAGTGAAACTATATAAACCTGGGCTATAATAAAGTAACCTTTAATGAAATAAAAAAAATAAAAGGACCAACACTAAACTGAATGTAACTATACTAAAATTGTGAACCAACATCGTATACAAAAACAATCAAATTATAATAATAATATTTACTTCTAAGATATTCGGCAAATTACATTTAATCTCTGTATATAACTGTTTTATTCTTGGAATAAATTTTTAACACACAACGTACCTTTTAAACAAAGAAAACCACACGATACAAATCAGTTAAAAACATGCACACAGACATACAAAGACCATGCAAATCTAATTTGCACACACGGAATCGAGTATCAACATCGACGAGTGAATATTAACTGTGACATCACTTTACAGCCGCGGAGAAATGAGTTTCACTTTCGAAAACCACAACAGAAAGAGAGAGTGAAAGTACTCTCTCTTTTTATCATTTCACTATCACACGAGGTCAAACGTTTGCTGGCCTTTGAACAAAGCTCGTTGAGAATTAAAAAAAAAAGCGCCAATTAAACGTCAAGAGCTGTCAACTGTTTGAATTTAAATTTAGAACGAATTCTTTTTTTTCGTAAGATTGTTTTCGTTATAAATAAAAGCTGGGCACAAATCGCTACATTCTTCAGCTTTCCCTACATCATACAAACATTGTGAGCAATATTTACTCGTTGTTTTGAAAAATGTCAAATGGTTACAAATCAGTTTACGCGGGAAACATCTTTGTTATGTTAACATTGGCCGATGATAGTTCAAAGAAATGAAAGTTTACAATGTACAATGAATTTCGCGGCAGCTGAGCACGTCATCGACCTTACTGGCTTATTTCCAATACAAAATTGAAGTACAATTAAAAAGAATAAGATAATTAAGTCCAATAGAAAATCACTTTAATACTAACGCAATAGAGTTCAACATCAAAATCAAAACATTTTGTCTTCAAAGACACTTTCTAATATTTAAAATTTGTCGAAGTAGACATGTTTATCAGGAATTAAAATATGTATAAAAAAGTAAGGGAAAAAGTGCACTTATAATATTTGTATGGGTGTTTGTGCAATTAACACTATCTTGCGAGAACCATTACTTCAACACTTTTCCCATCTTTAATTATTACCCTTATTACTATAACCTTAAGGTTGGACATAAAACAATCGACGTAAGAATGGCGCGACAAGGTGGCGTGATCATGCGGGGAGCGTTGATCCAATGACCCGCATTCATAGCCAACAAATCATTCGTACGTGAAAACTGAGCGGAATTAAATGTAATTACATAGTTTATAATTTGTAAACGTGCAAATATGAATAAACTGATTATGCTTAAACACTAAGGGCCTGTCCCACCATATTGTAAATTGTCTGATAACAATCCAACGTGTAAAATATGTGATAGAAATATCAGATTTTGTTACCTTATCTAACAGTGACGTCATTTCTAAGTCTCGATCAGCCAGTGGTGGGACAGGCCCTTAGGGTATTTATTTCCGTGAAACAGAGGCCTTAGAACTCCTGCTGAATTAAATTGTATCAGCCGATAGTTTGTCGTGGTCGGTGTTTTGTTCGCATCACCTTACATGTTCATACTAATTAAGCGCCCGGCTAAACTATTGGCAGATATAGTGTGTGGTGTGTGATGGCTCTTACTGCGAGTAGCATTGCATTTGACTGGTAATTGCTAGCTTCTTCTCTTTCTGTATTGATGTAGGTTATGTCTTATTTTCTCTGCCACTATACAAATGGGATATACAGTAGAACTTCCGTAAGTTAAAATCCAAGGGAAACACAAAATATTTTAAGTAATACAGGTTTTAAGTTATCAAGGGTCTATGTTAGAGAGGTTTTGGGCTCTGATGGGAAGGGAACATATTATTTGTTTGGAATTATAGAGATTTTTCTGTTAACGAGGTTCTACTGTAGTTACAAGTGTTATTTTTTTAATTTCTTTTTCTAACAATGAGAGACCACAGGTCTAATACGTCCAAGGTCGTTGGTTATCCTCAATGCTAGTGATAATTAAATCTTATCAGGTGTGAGCCAGTTACAAATGTCACGTGAAATATCATCATTTATCTAATAGTGCGTGCTGATGATAGCGTTTGTCCGGTTCGAAGGACCAAATTTCTAATCCCAGTATTATTTCGTTAAAATAAAAAACCTCATACAGTATTCAATAGACAATATCGATTTGAGTGCGTCTAAAATTGTCTTCCTAATATTTAAGGATATACTGGTCAATTAACAACAGTCATATATTGAAATAATCATCAGCTGTTAGATAAAATTGTAAATTAAAAACGTGGAGAAAATTATGTACTTATAAAATCATATTAGTACATGAAGGAATTCCAACCCAAGACCTGTAGATTACAATTAAGGGGTACCACTGAGCCACTGATGCTCGTTACGTAACGCTGTGTCAATATTCATTCGCACCGACTACTTTCTTTACAATTTACAATAGACTTTCACATCGCCTACTGAAGCAAAGCCAAAAAAAATTTAACAGTTCGCCGAACTTTTTAACTCAATATTCAATGAAAGCCAACTTTTACAATATAATAAATTATTATTATCAAAACCTTTATTCCATATTATCTTAAGATCTATTTACTAGGTTTCGCCCGCGACTGAGTGCGCGTGGAATTAAAAAAACGATAGCATATAGCCTATGTGTTCTTCCAAACCATCCCTCTACGTCTATGCCAAATTTCATCGCGATCCGTCAAGCCGTTTAGTCTTAACTCTAGCAAACATCCATCTAAAATTCGCATTTATAATATTAGTAAGATGTATCGAACTTGGAACCTTTCTATTGACGCTATCTACCAAGCTATAACAGCTAATTTAAAGGCAATAAAATGTCTCGACGTTCACAATAATTACGATAATTGTGGCGTTAATTACCAGTAGCACAGATAATTACAAATCTATTTTCACTCATAGCAACACGACGTTTACGAGAAATGATAGAGTAATGCTTTCAGAAAGGAAAACAGCAAGAATTGATTTATTTTACGAGGAAAGGTATTTATGAAAATGTTTGTTAAACTATTATTATTCTCGGAATCCAAGACAGAGTATTTTCGATAGAATTGCTTTGGAAAATTTGAAAAGTATATTCTATCGAGTAAGAACATCGTAACCTTGATTCCGATATCGACACCATATTTATAGAAGAGTTTTCTTTAAATTTTACCGTGTTGCTAAAATCCCCGGGAACAAAGAACACAAACAAAGGAACAACGAATTCGCGCGAAAACTAATTTAATTCATTATGTGACTAAATGTCTGCGGAATTTGGCAACATTTCGCATTTATTTTAACACTAGCCCGCGACTTCGTTCACGCAATATTAAGATAAAAAAGTAGCCTATAATATGCCCGTCTATGTCAGCTACCCTTCAGAGTAAGTCCGGTCGAAATCAGTGCAGCCGTTACGGAAATACGACACAGATACGACATCTTTTTTTTTTTTATATTACAAACACACTCTAATTTTATTATATGTACTAGCTAATCCCGTGCTCCTTCATCCGCATGCAGTTATGTAAATTTTATTTTTTTGTTTACATTTGTTAAATTATCATGACATGATGACAAACCATTGCAATCTTACTTCCTTGATGTTGGCAGCTACTTATGGTGTGTTTCTCACATTAGGGCTTTTATCCAACTTACCCCTGAGTTTGATAGCGTGAAAATATATAGCCTAAAGCGTGACGATTACGTCACGCTATATAGTCCTTCATTAGAAGGACTTTTAATTTAAAAAAAAATACTCAAAAACAAGCTGTGATTGCTGACATTTTATGCTACGAAGTAGTGTGTGTTTACGCTTTATTATATTAGTAAAGATAGATAACTAGACGGCACATCTTTTCAACTCAGATATCAACAACTTCGTCTCTTATCTGCTTTTTTCAAGCTGTCACTAATAAAACGTGTGACACTCCACAGAATACTAATTTTAAAACGGTAACAAGCCAAATAGTTAACGCGCCAAAACCCGGCGACATGACGTTCGGATTAATCGATACCATAATAATATTTAACATCAACCTTGAGTCTTTATTCGATTCTAAATTTTACACTATCAGATCGATGGCCCCCACGTAGACTGTCGTAAGCCATATTTTTGAGATTTATACCTGTTAACACTAGCTGTTGTTGAAAGAAAATAATAAAAAATATAGCCCATGTTACTCATAGATAAATTACCTTTCTAATGGTGAAAGAATTTTTGAAATCGGCATAATAGTTTTTGAGTTATTTCAGTACATACAAAAATCGAAATATCCAAATCTTTCCTCTTTGTAATACGTCTAAAACTGTTAGAGTATAGTATCAACTGGAAGGATATTACCATATACGCCAAAAACTTTGAGTTTAGCTTCCATCTAAAGTGGGAAAAGGTAATTTCTGTTAAATCGATTGTGTAAAATTCTAAAAATAAAACTAACCCATTGGTAAGCCATGCTTAAATTCATAATCCGATTAGAACGCTCCATTAACTGGAACTAAACATTGTCTCCCTCGTAGGTATGAGTATGCTTATGTAGGTTTATCATGGGCGTAGAAAACGAGAGTAAGGACAGCATATAATCCATAAATTCGAAAAATATAAAATAGATAGGGATGTATGGAAAACCAGCACATACTGTGCCGACCCTCCATAAGGGATAAGGGCAAGTTGATGATGAGATACAAAATAAAGACTTCAAAAAAGACCTTATTAATAGTGCCCCAGTCCTCTTTTTTACAATAAAAGGGGGGAAACAAGCGGCGGGAACACCGAGGTGATAAACAACGTCCATAGACATCCGCAACACCAAAGCGACCCACATATGCGTGGCCGGCTGGAAATGGTAGGCTCGCTTCTTGAAGGACCCTAAGTCGTACTAGTTTGGAAATACTGCCGATCACAGACCGTTCTATACCGCCGCTGTGCGAGGCTATAGTTCCGCGACAACCACACGGTTGTGGAATGCCAGCCATCGAGATGCTGAGGATGGTACCCCTTAGCCACAGCCCCCTTGAGCACATCGAATATTCACACCTATGTACAGTCACCTTCTTTCGCGGTGTTCCAACAAATGACAATCGTATAATCATGTCAGCCTAGATTGGATAGAGGTCGTCAACTAATATTCCTCCAGTGAATATAGCGCAATTTATAAAGCTAACAACATCCTATTTGATTAATTGTAAAAATGAGCGGACTTAATTTCGATGAGAGGTGAAAGTTGTTATTCTGTAATTGACGTAACACCAACATAGGCAACTGTACATTAAATTTTTAAATTCTAAAATAAAATTTAACAAAGATTTAGAGATTTAGACCACTGCTCTGTTACAGACATGACCTAATTTAGAGACGAAACACAGCAATGCGCCTCCCCTACATGGCGCAATGTTTGAATCATCGTGAGATACTGTCGAACTATTAAAAAACATGTTATGTGCAGCAAACATGCCAGGACACAAAAAACCGGATGTCAAATATAAAAAAATATAAAAATAAACGAAAGTTCTTTTTTTAAGTAATTATTTACATTCAGGGCCTAAGTCTGTTTTAAAAGATGGTCGACATTAACAGCATACTTATATTTTTCATATCAAATTTGATACTGTTTTCAAATATGGAAATGTACTCCATGTATGTTATATAGCTGTTCCCATGCTACTTCATCCACATGAAATTATTAAAATTTTATTTTATTGTTTACATTTGTCAAATTAAAATATCAAAATGACATGACATGATGACAACCTCGCTTCCTTGATGTTGGCAGCAACTTATGGTCTCTTTACCACATTAGGGTTTTTATCCAAAATATTTACTCCCTAATTTTAATGGTATTAAAATATAAAGCCTAAAGTGGGACATAAGAGTAGGGCTTTTTATTAAAAAATAGTTATTCAAAAATATGCTGTAATTGATGACATATTACGCCACAAAGAAGTGTGTCTACAGTTTATTGTAATAGTATAAATATAATAAATAAAAAATGGAAAAATATATTTAATCATAAGAGATTCATGTATATATTCACAATACATTTTATGCCCATAGTTTTCATTATTATTATTACTAAAGTTGCCAGTTAAAAGAAAAAAAAATACATAAAAAGTCCAAATCTATGAACTGGTCTTGAGATTTTTATAATAAATAGTCTAGTGTTAAAATTTAAGTTTCCATTTGTGTTATATGTTAAAGAAATCTAAGTTTGTAAAAATTAGTGTCTAAATCATTATTCAAATTATTTACACCATTGCCTCTGATAGCTTTGTTTAAATGCAAAATAAAACATTAATCATTAAATTTAAAAACTAAATCTTGAAACAGTTTTACTAAAAAAAACAAGTAACAAATCTAATAAAACAACACATATATCAACTAAAAATCTATTTCATAACAATTATTCTAAATAATTAGCAAACGTATCTGAGATATTGTTCCTAAACACACTTTTCTATACAAGTTATGAATGAATATGAAGTGAAGAATACCAACCTTTTAATATTTTCATCTAAATCAGAATATTCCAAATGCACTAATGAGCCTTTGTCTTACTTTTGGAACAAAGAGAATTATGAAATTACACTAAAACTGGACCATTTTCTAGCTAATGTCATCATACCACAGATTATAGCAATTATTGATGTCTATGGTGCTTTAATATGTACAAAAATGTTTGTTGACAAATTATATCTAACTAACACACTTGTCTAGCAAACAATTATAACAAATATAAGCAACACAACACTGCCGGCAAAAAAAACTATAAAACAAAGCACAACAAATCACACATTTTGATATACCAATTCGTTCTTGTTGCCAGAAGATCGTTGGCCTCGTTTCCTGCATTCAGCTCGAAGCTGTTCTTTGTTCATTGCTGCGAGCATTTCACAGGTGGTATTCTGCTTTGCTCTTCCATTGTCCGGTATTGAATTCTGTCTTGGTACAGTAAGTGATGAAGCCTGGTTACGGACTCGTCTAGTACTGGCTGCCTTGGTCATTTTTATAGGTTTGTACTTGTAAACAATTATGTTATACAGATACAAAATCTTTGTTTCATTCTAATATACTTCCTCCGTTATTCTCGTGTATCTTGGGCCTTGCCTACTTGAAGTAAATGTTGAAGCACAAAGTAATACAATTTTTTTAGTGTTATACATCATATGTTAGAAATAAATTGTAGCAAAAAAATAATGTTAACAAGAAAAAATCCCAGATTATATAAAATTCATAAATATGTATTGTAAAATTATTATACTACGTCTTTTGATAAATAGTTTCTGTTTGCAAATATTTAAAGCATTATTGATTACGTTTTTCGAAATAGTGCGAACAAGTTACAATAAAAGTCCTAATTGCTTCTTCAGCATTTACAGAACAAAAAGCCACTTTCAGCCCCTAATTAATAAGCGTAGATTAGGTTTATATAAATCATTCGGGGCAGTCAGCAGAAATTGATGCAATTTCTAACCTAATAAAGTGTAATAATATTAAAAATTTACTCACATTTAATTTATGTCCAAGTTGATAGTGTCTTTATTATAAAAGTTGATGAATTTATAACTAAATTTATCAGTAACTTTATTTGTTCTATTATATTTTCGATAACAAAACAAGCAACATCCACTCCACACAAAAATATGTCTACAACTAAAATTGGTAAGTTTGTGATTTTAAAAATGCAAGAATCTACCAATCGTGATCTTACTGAAGAATTTAGACAGTCTAAATACATTGGTTTACCTATTTGTTGCTGTAATTTAAGTGCATTACTTTTTTGTTCCTTTGCTATCTATTTGAAAAATGTTTGATTTACTTATTTCATGAAAAAAGGGCTGCGGAGAAAAATGTACTTTTTCAGTAAAATACGTATTAATCTGGTAACACAAGTAAATGGCTGACGTGGTTTAAAGACAAACAAAAAACACATTATACTTATAGTGTTTTGTAAAAAATAGAAAGAATTAAGTAGGTCCAAGTTTCTATAATTAGAAGTAGATTACATAAATGAACGAGGATTGATTTCCTTACTACATGTTAGACCTCTGAAGTCCGCAGACCCTCGTCTGGTCTTTTCATTGCCAATATAATGGTACATAATCTGTACGTATCTGATATCCGTCACTGTCAACGTCAGTTGTCAAATTTTTGCGGAAAAATTGCAAATACAAAGTAGTAAAATAAGACTTTAGATTTAAACAAGGATTTATTTTGAATTTTGTTGTTTACGCGCTATATTATCGACATACAGAATTACCTATATAACCGTACTTTAAAAACATTTTATTATCTTTTTAAATTTCTACCTACTTGCGGTTATTTGACTAGAATTTGGACGGGGCTTTCTTTTTTAATTTAGGTCTTCTCAATCGATGTAGTTAAAGTTAATAACCAAGACTGTGCCCTATGTTAGATTTAATTAAGGAATTAAACAAGTATAAGTACTACTTGTAAAATAGGTAAGTAATTTATCTGTACTCTATACTAACAAAACGTACAGACACTTCTTTGTTATATGGGTGTCTGTTATTACACTTTTTTTTTATAATTCGTTTCTTAATAAGAAGCCATACTCAACAACACAACACACAACAACACCTATTACATATTTTCAAGAGACTAAATTAATAAAGCTGTTTTACTCTTACAACACCCTTAATACATATTTTCTGGAAAAAGACTAAATTTATAAGAGCAGCAAAAAGCAAGATTTCTATGTTAACAGTAATTTTTAGCCAATAACAAAAGCCTTCATTATCATTTAAGCATTTTTATGGAATAAAATAAAAACACAAATTGACTGAAACATTAAAATTTATTCAATAATTTGATTTAATATTATAACAGTATATAAATAAAAATAATTGTTCACCATGCATCTCTAAATCATTGCAGATTTTGTTATACTTGATCAATAGTCAATAGAATGTTCTAAGAATGCCCAGAGGTGTTTTAAGAGAATTACAATGTCCTGAGGTAATTTAATTTTTATAATGAAGAGTACAAAACATTTAAATAAACAATACCAAAATCAAGTCTGTGTTTTAATATTTTTTATAAAGTCTATTATTTAAAAAGACTTGGCTAATTTGCTTCATGTCACATTTAAAAATCTAATATTAAATTCCTGCTTTAAAAATACAGAAACCTAATACCCGTCGTTCTTTGTCTTTGAAGAGAACACCATTAACTACAAGAAAAAAATTAAATGAGGTATCCATGTTTTTTTAATTTTTTTTTATGTAAACTAAAGATTAAAAATTGCATGTTAATTATATGACTACATAAGCTATAAGAAGCCAAGTACAACCCTTTTAAAATTTATTTTTAACTAGCTTTCGCCCTCGACTCCATCCGCATAGTATTGGAAATAACAAAAGTGAATAGCCTATGTGTTCTTCCAGACTATTTTCTACATCTATGCCATATTTCATCGAAATCAGTTCAATTGTTTAGGCTACAAACTATAACAAACATCCATCCATCTAAACTTTCACATTTATAATAGTAAGATTTGGTGGATAAACCATATGTAAAAACTAGCTTTTGCGATTCCATCCCTATAGATGAAAAAAATAGAAGTAGATAGCGTGTATAGCCTAAACATCTATGCTAAATCATCAAGATCTGTTTAGCAGTTGAGGCTACAATCTCTTAAATCCATCTCAACTTTCGTGTTTATTAAAGTAAGATGTCTACTTGTTCTATTCAATAGATTAACACAAAGAAAGAAAAAGAAAAAGAAAAAATAATACAACCAAAAGATATAGATATATTAGGACATTCCGCAATTGAAGATCCATTCCATTCCAAAGAAAATAATATTGGTTTATCTGAAGAATTTAACAGTTTTCGTTCTTATGTCTCTTCAAAAAATGATTTTTGTGCAAAAAGTGATGATACAATAATTTATGATTACAATATTGAAAATCCTGTCATTTCATTAGCTTTCAAATTTGACAATACTAAAAATGTTAAAGTTGGCACAGTAAAGACTATCATTAAGAAATTCTCCGTGTCTCATGAGAATGATGATACGAACATTACGTGCAATCTCATCGAGGATTCAAGTGAAGATATACAAAGCGAAGGTACAAATATGTCGGGAAACGCAAATGTACTTAGTCCAGATAAGCAAACTGTTGCTGTCAATTTAGAAATTAAAAGAGAAAGGGCAACGACAAATGATAACATCACAGAAGAAGAAAAAATTCTAATTTTGAACACTAATGCCATTGACAAACTTTCCCATGTCATTGTTCAACCACCAAATTATAAATTTGTTAAAAGGGACGTTTCGTTTTGTGATAAATCTAAAACTGGTGCAAAAGCTATATCAAATTTAGGACGTAAGAATGGTAAAATATCAGTAAGAGGTGACGGTTGGAAACAAACAACTATTAATGATTATTTTGGTGGAAAACTTCTCGTGCATACAAAGGAGTCTGGAAAAAAATTCATTCAAACACCATTAATTAATTCAATATATGCTAAGGATTTAGTGTTCGATGATGTCGAGGATATGAGTAAAAATTCAGGTGTCAATGACACTTTATTGAAATACGATAAAATTAGACCGACGGTCAAAGTTTCGAGAGAAAATGACATGCAATCGAAGGCAAGGTTATGTTCACCGAAAAGGGACAGCGCATCGCTCAGGCAACAGGATCTTAAGGCGTCTAGTTCTGAGGTACCGCGAAGTATTTCACCGAAGCTAAGGAACGGCAGCATCAGTTCATTCTCCCCGAGAAAGAATTTGGATTCGATACATTTCAGTCTACCGTCAAAAACAAGAAGCAATAAAACTAATGCGAATCCTCGGAATATACCATTTTACAAAATTGTTGCAGGTATACTACATTTGACTTCACACATATCTTTAAATTTATTCCCTGATATGTGCAGGTTGCAACATGATGTTTTCATACACCGTAAGACCGAAGTCCAGCGTGGTGGACTACGACCTCACTCTAATTTAAGATAATGATATTATATTTACGATTCTCATTTGTAAAAGCACAAATCAGATATAAAGAGATTTTATAATATGGGAATCCCCGAATTCTACCGACAATAGTGGCCTAAGCACGTTATTATTAAATTTTATCGGAAAGTTGTTGACCAAAAGACCGTATTATTTTCAGGTACACATTTTGCCGTAGACGCCTTTTCATACGGTGACATACCAAATGTTAATATTTACTTTCTAACTCATTTTCATTCGGACCATTATACAGGACTCAAAAGAACGTTTAACAAAACTTTATATTGCTCAAAAATTACAGGCAAGTGTTGAAAGTTTTTTTTTAAACTACTGATTTTATTGCAAAGACCAATTTTTACTGATGTTCATCATATCCTACCTTATTCTACTCCCGTAGGGTCGTCGCACCGGCTCTTTTCCTCCAAATAAATCTATCATACGTCATCATTCCCTTCATCATGTCATCTCAGTCATCACTCCCTTCATCATGTCATCTCAGTCATCACTCCCTTCATCATGTCATCTCAGTCATCACTCCCTTCATCATGTCATCTTTCACGCAATACATCTCTTTCTAAGTCTACTGGTGTACCTCCACATTCATAACTAACGTTTTTCTCGTTACATGCGATTCATCATGCATAAATTACCGATATTATTAGATCAAAATGTAACGGACAATTATGTATTTTTTTATTTTATTTGAAACAATTTTATTTTTAGCGGATCTTTGTGTTGCCCGATTAGGAGTGAATCCAAAACATTTACAAATACTAAATATTGATGATACGATCAAAATTGAAGGTATTGATGTGACTGCAGTTGACGCTAACCAGTAAGTCGAAACAAACAATTCTAGCAAAGCAACTAATGTATACGAATTTCTTTGAAAGGACATTTCAAAGCTGTACGAATTTACTTACCGCACTAAGATGAATCCTAGAGGATATCTAGTTTAATTCTAAGTTTAAATAACTAGCTTTTACCTGCGACTCTGCGCGTGAGATTAACAAAAATGGGTAGCCAATGTGTTCTAACAGATTTACAGGATAGTGTATGAGAAATTTCATCAAGACCCATAAAGCCGTTTAGGCTACAAAATCTAACAAACATCCATCTACCCGTCTATGTAAACTTTCGCAATTATACTATTAATAAGACTGCATAATAGACGTAATTAATAGGTATAGAATTTCTTAAAAATTAGACAAATACTGTGTTACTTTTCAGTTGCCCCGGCGCTATAATGCTCGTTTTTACGTTACCGAACGGAAAGAATTTACTACACACGGGCGATTTCCGAGCATCGCCGTTTATGGAATCTTATCCTGTTTTTTGGAATAAAGATATGCACACTATATATTTGGACACCACGTATGATATTTTTTCTAGTAAAATTCCCAATGTAGACTTCCTTATATAAAATTTCTTACTAAGTTCCATCAAATATGTTAAATTTTCCTTCGTAACATAGGTACTGCAATCCCCGTTATGATTTCCCAACGCAAGACCAAAGTTTAGAAATGGCGCTAAATTTACTAAGAGACAAGAAAACAAAATTGGAAGAAGCCGGAAAGAAATTCTCGTCAGTGTTGATAGTCTGTGGGGCATATACTATAGGTATATACACTTATGTTAATTTGAATTACTTAATCCCCCCCCCCCCACACACACTTAGTTCTGACAGTGTTCTGAAGAGTCGAACTATTTTGTTAAAAAAAAAATAAATAAAAAAACATACAGACGAATTGAGTACCTCCTTCTTTTGGGAAGTCGGTCAAAAAACTGTTTGTGTGCAACGAGGATAAGATCAATAGTAATTTGGACTCGCTCTTACAAACAATAGAATCCCCTATTTCTTTATTGCTTATCGCTTCTAACTTATTAGCTATCTCTCTCTAGAATCGACCACAATTGCAAACTGTATATCTCGCTCTCTCGTAACTGGGTCGTATATCCCTATCCCTGTCTCACGTAGGCAAGGAGAAGTTCTTCCTGGGTATAGCGCGGCGCGTGGGCTGTTTGGTGTGGGCGTGCCCTGAGAAGGATCGTGTACTGCAAGTGGTTGAAGGCCAGAGCTTCGGCCGCAGCGCTCCGCACACCTGCCAGCTTCACGTCGTGCCTATGCGGGAGCTCACGCATGAGGTTAAGGGCTTTTAGTGTTGATGACTCCAAGGGCGCCCAGGACGGAATTCAACACGCCCTATTCTAACGCTACTGGTTTGCAGAAGCTGCGAGCGCACCTTGACAGCTTGCAGGGCGCGTTTAGTGAGGTGGTGGCGTTCAAACCAAGCGGCTGGGAGAACGATAAGGCCACTGCCGTTACTAGGGACGCGGTAACCATACATGGTATTGAGTTTGACATATTTTAGGTGCTTAAGACATCTGTTGCCCGTGACTTTGTCATCTCAATGTTAAAAAAAACTACGAAAAAAGAACTGTTTATCCTTTGGGTTCCTGACACTTTTCGGAGCTGAATCGTGTCCCATGTACTAATCCAGACTTTGTTTTGTATCTGTGCCAATTTTTTTTAGATATGTTTAACCGTTGCAGAATTATCGAATAAACATGATAAAATAAAAAAAATAGTATCTCCCATGGAAACCGTAACTATCTTCGGCACTAGACGCCTGGTGTTCTAGACTTTCTACATTGTTTCCAACTTTCATCGAGATCCGTTTAGCAGTTTAGGATACAAATTCTAACATTCATACATTAGTAAGATGGAATACTCAGACCACTGTTTCCCGTCAGAAATGGCGCGTTATCTTAAATAACTGAATGACATTGAAAGCTGTCATAAGGATGGGATGTCTATGGCGATGATCTAGGGTTGTACCGATTTTCTTAACATTACAAAATGTTGTAAATGTGTTTGCAGGCATCCCTTACAGCGAGCACTCCAGTTTCTCTGAGCTGATTCGTTTCGTCAAGTTCCTGAAGCCGAAGCAAGTTGTACCCACGGTCGATATTTCGGGAGGTGTTAAAACTGTACAGGTATACAAAATTAATCTTTTTTTTGCAAGCTGTAATTTTTTTTTTGCAATAAACTAGATATTTTATGTGAAATTTTTGACATAATTAGTTTGACATGGTCCTCGCCCTAATCCAGGGGGGGGGGCAGTCCAATGAAGAGGAGGGATGGTAGTAATTTTTTTTTACGTTTAAAAATTTATAGTCCAATTTTTTTTAAATGACAAAGTGATTTTTGTTCGACTTTCCAAATGAAAGTTACCAATTCGTCAATTTTTGGGTTATTTATGTGGGTTTTTATAGAATTCATGTTAGTATTGTGCAGGGGGGAGTTGCCCCCCCTCCTGGTATTTACCATATGGACTTCCAAATGGTAAATTCGTCTGTATTTTTTGGTCATTTATGTGGGTCTCTACGGATTGTAAGTTAGTGTCTAGAGGAGTTGCCCCCTGGCGAGGTCCATGTGGTATGTCAGTGGTACTTTCCAGCAATTCTTCCCTTGCCCGCTGGTGTACAAGGAGGACCTGAAGTGCCAGAGTCGGCTGACGGATTACTTCGGCGTGCAGTCCCGCCAGCGCGTGCAGCCCGTCTAGATACCAAGGTTAGTAAATCATCTCCCCTACTTTTTCCTACTTCTGTACCGTTTTTGTTTTCGTAACCTTACTAATATTATAAATGTGAAAATTTAGATGGATGGATGTTTGTTACAGTTTGTAGCCTAAACGGCTGAACGGATTTCGATGAAATTTGGTATAGATGTAGAAGATAGTCTGGAAGAACACATAGGGTATTCACTTTTGTTTTTTTTTAATACCACGCGGACGGAGTCGCGAGCGAAAGCTA
>NW_013524935.1:4624128-4636332 GCF_000836215.1 Papilio polytes
GTTAATTTGAAAGAGGAATTACTATCTGATAGGTTTTTATGTATGTGTCATGGAATGATTTTTTTTGTATAATGCGGAATATCTGCGAAATGGTCCAACTTTTTTCAAAATTAAAAAAAATCCAAGTAGTTTTTGAGTTTTTTTACAGTGGACCAAAAACATTCTTAAAGTCGGTTTTCGTAATATATTTTTTTTATAGTATAAGGTTACAGACTAGCCGCATTTGCAGATGTTACCTGCTTTTTTAACAGAGGACATAGAAAGAGAATATTTCCCCTACCTATGGGTCCTATCCCCTGCCAAATTCACTTAACTATGAGGAAAATGTTTAATTTCTTACAGTTCATATAGATTTGGAGGACAGATACAAAAGTATTTCGGACAAAAGGTACCCCGGCGGCGGGTGAAGTGGGCAACAAGTGTATGCTGTCCAGTCAATGTAGGTGAGTGTACACTTTATTGCAAAAATGTCCACACAGACATTTTAACAGTGGTAGTGGCCGCTTTAACATCTTAGCACTGCAAAGCCGGCTCGCCCCCAGTAATACCACGACCACACAGAAGACAGGCGTGAAGTGGAAGCAATTCCGTGTTTCGTCTGATGAGTGTAGTGCCAGAGGCCTGATTTTAGTCCCTTTCCCTTTCCACCCTTTTCTTAAGTCCTCTTAAGGATGGGAAGGAAAAGTGGATTTGACGGTGTGAATGTTTACTTTGTTTCAGGATACATAAACATTATAAGATGACATATTTTTTCGTCTGTGATGACCTTTTGATAATTTATTTATTATTAATTAATTTATGAAATGTTTGTTTTTAAAATACTATAAAATTGTTTGATAACCTGCAAAGTTGTTTTTTTTAGAAACACCTTTTGTATCGATCTTTAAACGTTTATAAGGTTCTAGCTTTCGACTGCGTGCAATTAAAAAAATAATAAAAAAACATAGCCTATACTGATAATGTAGCTTTTTAATGGTGAAAGAATTTTTGTAGTTTTTTAGTTATTTCAATACATACAAAAATCCAAACCCTTTTTCCTCTTTATATTATAATACGAGCTTTCGCCCACGACTCCGTCCGCGTGGAAGTAAAAAAATCAAAAGTGAGTAGTCTATGTGTTCTTCCAGACTATCCTCTACATCTATGCCAAACTTCACCGAGATCCGTTCAGTCGTTTGGGCTACAAACTCTAACAAACATCCATCCATCTAAACTTTCGCATTTATATTAGTAAGATAGATTTAATGATGTCTGTTTTAAAATATTTGTACAGTTTTTGTCACTAAAGACTATTGAAAATCAAACTACACTCAGTTTTTTCTAATAATTTATTCTACTAGCAATATTTTAATACAAGTAACAGTGGGACAATTACATAAACATTGACTACTTGTCCATATTTAACTAAAGCGGTTAAAATTACAAACACATGAAGTTACTGTCGAACTAAATGATTTCGTAATTTACAATAACATAAGAGTAAGAAAATAAAATGCTTTGTATGAAAGTAATTTAATTTTACGACTAAAATACTACAACTAGAGAAACAATACACATAACAAAAACATTTCAAGCAAAATTCAAATCCAGAAAACATAACAAAATAAAATTAACAAAAGTCTTATTTGTCAACCCTAGGGCGAAGCTTGTTTATGTCTATTTTGTGACAACCCTGTTGGATTAACATTTTTAACAGCTAGAAAATAAAACTAAAGGCCTGTCCCACCAAATTGATAATATATGTGATGGAAATATCGGATTTTGTTCCCTTATCTAACGGTGACGTCATTTTATGCTGAGCCTCTATCAGCCAGTGGTGGGACAGGCCCTTAATTTGTCAATCCCTAGAGTACAGTTATCAAGAATCCATTTTGTGACAATTCTGTACTATAAAGTGTGTATTTTCCAACTACCCTCTTAAGCCAGGTATCAAATGCCTTGATTTGCTATCTCTGTTTTATTCAAAGAGAAAGACAGAGATAGCTATCTCGCGGAAGATCAGCGTTGGTACTTCAATAGGAGCATCCAGCATTTATAGCTGAGCGAGGACCCAATCCGGTCAGCATTGCAACGCTAATTTTAAATATTTCTTTTTTTTTTCATTTCATTAGTTATGTTTCTCATTATCTTGTGTTTTAATATTTTTTTTCATAATTGTAGTGTTGACAAGGATTAAACATTATTTTATTTATTTATTTATAGATAACCTTACCGATTTGTCCATGGTTATGCATTTATCTACCTCTCACTTGCATGCAAACTATTTACTCGAAGGGCGCTGTTATAATTGTACATAGATTTTTTGATACGTTAAAAGACCATTATTTTTAAAAATGTGATTTTTTAAGGTTTTAAAATGATCTCAAACCATGGACAAATCCTTTTATCATAGACAAATAAGGCTATTCTTTCAGCTTTCTTCACACTGTCACATAAAACCTGTTTCATTGCGTCACTAATATTTTGCAACTACCCACATTAGGGTAGTCATACACTAGGGTTGTCAAAACACTGTTTTAACTACCTTTTCAGGTAGCGAAATATTAGAATAAGACAGTAGGCTCGTCCAGCGGGTGGTCGCAGTTGTCGCTGCCGCGGCAAGCCAGCAGGCGCGCCAGTGTCAGCTTGTACCAGTGGCGCAGCGCGGGCAGCGCGCGCGGCGCTATGTTGTACAGCTCGTATGGGTCCGCTGACAGATCGTACATCTCCGTGAAACTCTGGAAGATACAAAGTTATAGACATCGCCAGGGGGCGCAGCTACCCCCTCCCCACCTATATTCATATATGGACGTGCCCAAGGGGAAGTAACTAAGTAACAACCCACTCCCTCCATCTAGAGACGAAAAGAAAGCAATTTACAATACTAAGGTTCTCCAATATCTAGAAATCAGTGTAGATAACTGAAATTATATTTATGTTACTTTCAAAACACAAAAAATAGTATCTATACTATCATAATAAAGCGTAAACACGCACTCCTTTGTTGCCTAAGATGTCAGCAATTACAGCATATTTTCGAATAACTCTTTTTTTTAATAAAAAGCCCTACACTTACGGCACGCTTTAGGCTATATATATTCACGTCACTAAACTTTGGGTGTAAATATTTTGGATAAAAACCCTAATGTGGGAAAGAGACCATAAGTTGCTGCCAACTTCAAGGAAGCAACGTTGCCAAGGTTTGTCATGTCATGTCATTTTGACATTTGCAATTGATAATTCGACAAATGTGAACAACAAAATGATTTTTTTTAATTTCATGCGGATGAAGTCGCATGGGAACAGCTAGTTTATCACATTAAAACAAAGTGAAAATTGCGACATTTTTTAATAGAAATTGTAGGGTAGTTATAAAAAACTTACCTGGTTATCGGCAAAGAGGCAGTATTTCATGTTGATTCTCTTAGCGATGTGCCTCAAACAGCCGAATGTATTGTTCTTCGCGTCCTGACATTTGCAATCGTATTCTGGATAACATTGCTGGAAAAAATAATTATAGTTTGTCTAAATAATTTAGATTAGTTTGATAAATGACGCATATGAAGTATCGAATTCAATTTGTATGAAAGCAAATGCCGTACTTAATAGACAGGTATCGTAGTGACGAAACAAACACACAGCGACCAATTTTGAACTATCGATATTCGGTTTAAATAATTATCGAAATCAACTAAAATTATTATTTTCTTATTAACTAATTTATAGGACAAGTCTAGTATTGATTATAATGTAGAGAATTTAGCGATGACAGAAATAATAGAGAAATTCAATTCGATTACGTACGGCTGTAGTAGTAATAAACATTTATTTACTCTCATTTGCAATGGTCATTATTAATTTGAGAAAACAGTGTTTTTTTTTTCAATTCATAAGTTAACTATGAATCTATCGATTCCAACTTCTATAAGAATAAAAATCGAAAATCGATAAGATTCATGACTGATTTCACACAACCCATCCCTACTAAATTTGAAGTGAATTGTCAAACTAATCTAATTTATTTAGATACACTATAAAGTTTTTGTAATTCCATGTTATATTTTTTTTATAACATAAGGTGGCAAACGAGCAAGCGGCCACCTGAATCCGCCAAAATGGCGATGTGACTGCTGCCCATAGACATCCGCAATTGCAGATGCGTTGCTTACCCTTAAACGGAGGAGGAGACGCACATAAAGAGGATATTTCCCTATGCATCTCCTCCACTGTCAAATCCACTTCCTCTTCTCAACCTCTCCTTATAAGAAAGGGTGGTAAAGAGAAAGGGACTTAAATTAGGCCTCCGGCACCACACTCATCAGACGAAACACGGAATTACTTCCACTTCACGGCTGTCTTCTGTGTGGTCGTGGTATTACTGGGGGCGAGCCGGCCCTGTAGTGCTAAGATATTAAAGCCGGCCACTATCACTGTTAAAACCATGTTCGAAAGGGACAAAAACTAAAAGCTGACAACATAAAAGAAGCAAGGTTGCATAGTAACGATAATTTTGACATTTGGAATTGACAGTTTCGCGAATGTAAGCAACTAGCTGTTCCCGTGCGACTTCATCCGCATGTAATTATAAAAAAAAATATTTTATTGGTTACATTTGTCAAATTATCAATTACAAATGTCAAAATGTCATGACATGATGACAAGCTTGCTTCCTTGATGTTGGCAGCAAATTATGGTCTCTTTCCCACATTAGGATTTTTATCCAAAATATTTACCCTCCAAGTTTAATGGCGTTAAAATATATAGCCTAAAGCGTGCAGTAAGTGTAGGGCTCTTTATTTAAAATAGAATTATTCAAAAACATGCTGTAATTTCTGACATCTTAGGCAACAAAGAAGTGTGTGTTTACGCTTTATTATAATAGTATAGATTACCTATAGTTTTGTAATTCTATATCTTATTAATGTTATAAATGCAAAAGCTTAGATAAATGTATGTTAGAGATTGTATCTTATACTTCTGAATGGGTCTCTGAAATTAGGCATATAGAGGATAGTCTGTTAGACATAGGCTACTATTCTTCTTTATTCTATGCTAGTTATATTGTTAGGAATAAAATTAGTACTGTGCTATAGAATTGGCGCAACTCTAGATTATCGGCATAAACGGCACGTCCCTAGCTGACAGCTGTCAATGTCACTACAAGTATGGATAGATTGGCGCGTAACTTGAGTCTTGACGAGAAGCATTGCTCTGAGTTAAAAGCGATAGTATCAATTAAATAAGTTGTCTAATAATATATACTTACCGCCAAATTATCTTTATCATAACTCCAAGGACATTCAGGGTCAACTGTACCATCCTTTGCTTCTCCATAATATTCTACCAACATTGTCCTTTCAGTTTTAGTTTTATTCCCAATCAACTCTATAGGTCTTCCGTCTATCAATTTAGATGGTTTCAAACCAGCTAAGGATATTATAGTCGGTGCTAAATCTATATTGATTACTGGTAATTCGCTTGTTGTGTTCTCTTCGATTCCTGGACCTTTGATAATCAAAGGTACTTTTATATCTGACTCATAAGGTTGTCTTTTGTCATACATTTGGGAGTATTGTCCTGTGAAAATATCATACTAATATTATAAATGCGAAAGTTTAGATGGATGGATGTTTGTTAGAGTTTGTAGTCTTAACGACTGAATGCAAGTCAATGAAATTTGGCATGAATGTAGAGGATAGTCTGGAAGAACACATAGGCTATTTGGTTTTGTTTTTTGTAATACCACGCGGACGGAGTCGCGCGCGAAAGCTAGTATTAAATAATACTTCCTGTAATGTGTAAGTAGTTTGAAAGTAGCGCCAGTGGTGGAGAAATTGAGAAGCAAAAGGTTAGAGTAGTATGGACATGTTATGCGACGAGACGATGGGGACATAAACCTGAAAGTGTTAAGATTGAATGTGAATGGTTACAAAGGAAGAGGAAGAAGAAAGTATGGATGGATTGTGTGAAAGAGGTTATGCTTTAGAAAAGAGTGGATTCAGATATGATGGAAGATAGAGATGTATGGAAGAGCAGCACATACTGTGCCGACTCTCTATAAGGGATAAGGGCAAGGTGATGATGATGTCGTGTGAAAATAATGCTTGTAAAGGAAAAAACATTTTGATATTTCGGAATGATTTTTTTCTTTTTAATGGAATTATTAGATTTTTTTGTTAATCTGACTTTATATTATAAATGCGAAGGTTTAGATGGATGGATGTTTGTTACAGTTTGTAGCCTAAATGAAATTTGACATAGATGTAGAGTCGGGAAGAATACATAGGCTACTTGCATTTGTTTCTTTTTTCGCGCGAACGGAGTCGCGGGCGAATTACTTTAATATTTATTTCAACCATTCGACATTGAAAAAGCTTATGCTAAGATATGGTTCGGTAGTCCGTACCCCAAACTTTTAGGCTATTGGCTCTTAGAAGGACAGTTAAATATGTTTAAAAATATCTATATCTGTACTAATATTATAAAGAGGAGAAATTTGTATATTTATATTAAAAAACTCAAAAACTACTAAACCGATTTCCATTCTTTTACCATCAAGCTCAATTCACAGAGTAACATAAGGTATACTTTTTTTTTAAATGTCATCAGACAAAGTCGCGAGCAACAACTAGTTTGTTAACTTACCCATATGATATCCATTATCCGAGGTATATATGATATAGGTGTGTTCAAGCAGGGAGTTGGTGTCAAGAGCCTCTATGACGTCAGAGACCAGCTCATCCACACTGAGCAGGGCCTCCCAGCGCGAGCGGAACACGCGGTCCAGCTCTGACAGCATCTTGTCTCCCAAAGGTACTGGTGGCATTGACAGCAACCAGTGTTTATCCTGGAAGAACAGATAAATATGGTAATTGTACAATCAGGGAAATTGGCGGCGTTTCATTTTAAACCCTTAAATACCTGAAGTTTCAAATTTGATACGGGGGTTAATCGCATTGGGCACCTACAATGGTTTTTATTTTAATACTAGCTTTCATACGCGACTCCATCCGAGTAGAATGAAAAAATCAAATGTAAATAACCTTTTACCAGATATTGCTCTACACCTATGCCTTCCACCTAGATCCGCTCAGCAGTCTAGGCTACAAACTCTAACATCCATTCATCTTATCTTTCGCATTTATAATCTTACTAAGGTTATAAATTTGAAAGTTTAGATAGATGGATGGATGTTTGTAAGAGTTTGTAGCGTAAACAGATGATCGGATCAATGGAAGGTACAGATGTAAAGGTTAGTCTGGAAGAACACATAGGCTATTATTTTCTTTTTAATTCCACGCAAACGGAGTCACGGGCAAAAGGTATTTTATATCTATACTAACAATATAAAGAGGAAAGATTTGCATTGTATGTATTAAAATAACTCAAAAAGTACTGATTTCAAAAATTCTTTCACCATTAAATGCTATTTTTTTTAATTCGCGAACGAGGTCGCGTATGAAAGCTAGTATTAAAGATTCCTTACCTTGGCGGCAATATTAAAGTTAGGTGTGCGGTGCGCGGTGACGTTGGCGAAGACGCCCTTGTGCCGGGGCGCGGGGGTGAAGGGCTGGTGCGGCGCGGGGGGCGCCACCACCATCAGGAACGGCTCCGAACCAGTCTGGTTCTCGATGTAACTGATACTCAGATCTCTCTGATACAGACCAAAATATATTCCAAAACGCTGACGTTACAAACAACGAAAGGATTGACATCTGACAACTCTAGGTCATAGTTAGAAAGGGAAATATCGGACACTTGTAGCCCTATCACTCCTTTCATTTTGCGTGCAACAAGACTCTTATGCTCTTAGTATAAGGTTTGATTTTCTTTATTTTAACTGCAAGATGTACAGATAGAACACACTTCTGTTATCATCATCACCAACTCACTATACGTCCCCACCGAGGGGCTCGGAGCCTACCCTAGTTAGGGTGACTAGGCCATAGTCAACCACGCTGGCCCACTGCGGGTTGGTTGACTTCACACATATCTTTGAATTTCTTCGCCGATATGTGCAGGCATCATGATGTTTTTCTTAACCGTAAGAACGCCGGATAAATTATGTACATATGAATATTTCGAAAAATCGAACACTGGTACAGCGGGATTCGAACCCAAGACCTATAGATTACAAGTCAAGTGCTTAAACCACTGAGCCACCGATGCTCAACTCTTGTTGAACGTAGTACTTATTACTTCCATGCTAAGGGCAGTGTTCGTTTTGCTGTTTTGACAAATTCAAGTGGTTGCTTGCTCATTTGCCACCTTACTTAATAAAAAAAGTCGCAAAACTTACGTCTTGTTCTCTAGATTACAATGAAGATTACTAAAAACCTAGATTATCTAACATTCCATAGCATTAATACTTACGATAATATCAGTGAGGTAGAGGTCTGTGGAGTGGGTAGGCACACCATTGTTAGATATTGTATAATTATAGTAGACAGAGTTGCCGACCAATCCATGCCACTCCGACCATCCGGCTGGGATCTGTTCAGGGCCACCTGCTGCCTTCACACCGTACTGCGACCAAATGGTAAATCCCAATAAATTTGGAATCCTTCTAACCATTTACCACATACCCGTGTCAATGTAGATTCATTACTTAAACGTTACTGTACTTTCAATTGTCAATTATTATGGTAAAAATGTAGAAAGCCTTACGTATAAATATCACTGCTACCTCGGCATACACCGACATCAAAGTAATAATAATTGTTCAATACAGACATATCAGCTACAATAAGGGAGGTTTACTATTTTCATGCAATTATTTCGTTACTTTTTAGTGTATTGTTTTTTGAGAATATTTCGTTTTTAGTGTATTTTGTTTGGAAGTCGGTTTTGTTTTTTTATATTTTACTTACAAACTAGCTGTTCCCGTGCGGCTTCATCTGCATGATATAATAACTTTACTTTATTGTTTACATCGCGTAAAACTTTAATTTCCAAATGTCAAAATTTATATGCTCAAAAGACAATGAAGCCTTCCTATTGGTTGAGAATTTAAGTAACCATGGCAACTTTGATGCTATCGGCTTGGAGTTTTCGTCCCTTTCCCGGACGAGGATTTTTTCCAATTTACTCACCCCTAAGTTTATTAGTGTGAAAATATATTGCCTATAGTGTGTCATTGGCATAGGACTTTTTATTAAAAAAAATAGTTAAAAACATATTTGATTGCCGACATCATACGTAACTAAGTAGTGTGTGTTTACGTTTAATATTAGTATACATATAGATAGGTGTAAGAGAACAATCTTACCTCATTCAAGTATTTTCCGGCATAAAAAGTCTTGTAGCCTGCATCGTGTAGCGTGGTAGCGAATGTTCTAGATTCTATATTCTTCCACATACGTCCATAGCAGCCGCCACTGAGGCTGTTATTGACTGTCAGATGGTTATGTACATACAGCCCTGTTAGGAAGCTCGCTCGGCTTGGGCAGCAGATCGGTGATGTAACGTACTGAGATTGTATTGAAAATGTAAAAAACACTTAAGTTATTGTGAAATGTTTATAATGCTTGTTAGTAATGTAGAACCTCGATAAGTTAAAGTCCAAGGGAAACACAAATTATTTTAAGTTGTAGAGGTTTTAAGTTATCAAGGGTCTATGTTGTAGATGTTTTGGGCTCTGATGGGAAGGGAACGTATTATTTTTTTAAGTTATCGAGGTTCTACTGTATAGCTAGATTTAATTACTTTTAAATAATATCGTTTTTTTATATTTGTACTGGTTACATAAATTTGGTACATTGATGGCCTCGACATTTAGATTTATTTCGTTTAGTGTTTATGGAGTATTAATTTATTCAATTAAAATTTTAATACTATCTTGGTATAAACGATTTAATAATAATTTAAAATACAATGTGAAATAACTCATAAGTAAAATGAATTTATTATCTGTAGTAAATATCCAAATATTTAAATTTGAGGTCAATACATAATAATCATACTTTTCATACTATTATAAATTCGAAACTTTAGATGGATGAATTGATGTTTGTTAGAGTTTGTAGCCTAAACGGATTTTGATTTAATTTGGTATATATAGAGGATCGTCTGGAAGAACACATAGAGTACTTACGATTTACTTTAATTCCACGTGCACGGAGTCGCGGGCGAAAGCTAGTACCTTTGTAAATTTTTTTGTATCTTTAGATAAAAAACTACCTAACGGTATTATCATATATTTGATTCATATCTTCTGAAGTTAACAAAACTAAAAAAACTCACGGCATTTTTAAACGTGACGCCTTTATCGCCGATGAACCGTTGTACATTCTTCATTGGATTCTGTAAAGAGATGAATAAAACAATATTTTCCTTCAGAACAATTTTATTTCCTTAATAAGATATACTAACCATTCCACCAAGCGTTGAATCCTGATCATCCGTTAAGATTATGAGAAAATTAGGTCGAGTAGCATCTTCGCAAACTACACTTGAAATAACTAACATAAACAAGTATTTAATCATCTTTTATATTTTCTTAATTAATTAAAATTAAAAATAAGGTTATTGCGGCACCGCAGGCATCACTTCTAAGCCTGTACATTCACTTGCAATCACAACACCCACTGTGAAGAAACCAATGCTCTTCACAACTGACCTGAAAGATAACAAATATATAAATAAAATTAAAAAAAAACTTATCACTTTTAAGTGTTGACATTATATTCAAATATGATAAAACTCAACCACTAACACCAGTAAAGTTCACCAACTATAGGCATAATATTCAAATACAAAGATTTTTAAATCAATATTCCTATGAAATTGAAACAGGAAACTAATTTAATCAAACTAATATTATAAATGCAAAAGTTTAGATGGATTCTATTCTATTTCTTGTTTATGGCTCTCTCACAGCGGATTGGGCCAGTGTCAAGTGTTTGTGGTTTTATTCTAATTTGGGAGAAACTGACAACAAATCTCTGCTTATGGAGATGTTCGTGGGGGTAAAAGCGGTCTAAAGATTTTAAACTATTGAATTATATAAACCTGTTGAAGATGGATGGATGTTTGTTAGAGTTTGTAGACTAAATGGCAGAATGGATATTGATAAAATTTGGTATAGATGTAGAGGATAATCTGGAAGAACACATAGGCTACTTACTTTTATTATTTAAATCCACACAGACAGATTCTCGCGCGAAAGCTAGTACTATAATAACATGTTAAGAATATTGTATGCATATTTTTCTTCAACAATATGTAGCGTATAAAATGTTTAATTTCACACTATTGTGACATGAACAATGGAACTGAGATAATGTTCGGTCTCAAAGTGAGGTACAGTCACTGAAATTCAACGTGTTCTACTTTCAGAACTACTGCCTTGTTCATTGCAAGATAAAACCTTACAAACTACCAATCATTTATTTATTTATAATTGGTTTATCAATATAATTACATGATTTTTAAATGAATTTCTTTGTAGCATTAATAATACAGATACACATGGCATTATGCAACTACAATTATAGATAAACGCATCTTGCTTTAATTACATACATGCTTAAACAATGACGGAATAGTAAAAAAAGACAAAACAAACACAAAATTAATGCATGTATAATTAAATAGGAGATAACCTTTAGTAAGATTGCAACATTCTTTTGTTGAAATCAGTAAAAAAAAATTTAGACTTACATTTAATCAGGAATATCAATAAAGTGTACATATTTGATTAGTGTAAATATTAACAAATTACAAACTACACAACCAATGAATGAGCAATATTGGCGCATCTGCTGTGTACGGGTAATACGAGGAGAACTATTATGCACACATTGTTGGTTGACATTAAAAGTTACATAAATAATTAATGATCTTATTGTTGAATTCTCTCATGCATGTTTTAGACGTTAATAATCGTTACTGATTAAATTTAACCGTTTATTCTTGCTTTTAACTAATCATGTTTGTTGTTTTTCGAATAATCACATTTGTAATAGGTTATAATAACTCACCATTTGAATGGGTCGTAATAAAAGTCTTTCAAGAAGGCAACGGCACCAGTTTTGCCCATTATTTTTACTGGAACAATTAATTCAATAGAATATGAATTCCTGAATTTATGTAATAAGACAAAATTTTATTTCAAATAACAACAAATGATGGCAAAGTAGACGTGAGCGTTATTTCACGTCACTAGTTACAATCACCTGTGACGAGATATGTAACGGCGTCACTAGTTTCGAGTCAAATTGAAAG
>NW_013524935.1:4636957-4645705 GCF_000836215.1 Papilio polytes
TACAAAAATCACTAGTTTTGAAACATGTGACACCGAACAAATCACTAGTTTCGTTACGTTTCTCGAAAATGACGTAACGACTCACGCCTATGGCAAAGCTAAGGAAACTGGAAAAATTGACAGCAGATACAAAACTGCCACTCTGCCATAGAGCTAATTGAGTTTATGATAGCATAATCTACATTTTTCCTTTGTGTTGTGACTGTTGACTTTTTGCTCTTTGACGTTTTGTTGACAACTTTGTGACGTCTTGTTTTAAAAAACCGTTTTTGAAAATCGAAAATATTTAGCTATGTTAAAATTTACAGATTATTTTCTTCGTACCTGATATTAACTATGGAAGAAAATGTCGCTGATAATGAAGTGTTTGTAAACGCTACAATTGATGGAGATTCTCAGTCGGCGGTTAATTCACTCATTTTGGATTACTATCAAAAGTTTGGCAAGAAACGTGATTTAGAACAATTCTTCTCTTTGTCGACCGCTGATAGCGATATTCGTGATCCTTCAAGTCTATTCTGGAGGAAAATGAAAATGCAGTCTGATTCCTCCGACTCTGGGGAAGGTAAAGCTGGTACGTCTACGGAATTATGCAGAATATCCATCAAATGTTCTGTCCCAGAACACTCAAGTTCTCCGGTAAATGTATATTTTATTTTATACCTTCCATGTTTTTGATTACAATGTTTAAAATATCAAACCTATTAATTTTATGTATAATTCATATTTAAAAAATGTAGCAAATAGTATTGGGATTACAATTTCTAATTAATTAGTTAATTTTAGTTCTTGATTTTTATGTTTTATAAATTTTCAGGATGATAATCCAAAGTCTAAAGATGATTCCATATCTCCACCTATAATTACTGAAGAAGCATCTCCAATACAAACAGATCACTGCTCACCACCTCACTCAGACAATGAATCAATCAAATCAGATGGTAACAACTCTCAGAAATGTAAGGCATATTTAATCACCAGCTGTTGCTCGAGCCATTGTCTGCATGAAATTAAAAAAGAATAATAAAAAGTATAGTCTATGTAACTCACAGATATTTTAGCTTTCTAACGGTGAAAGAAGTTTTAAAATCTACCCAGTAGTTTTTGAGTTATTTGAATATATACAAAAATGCAAATCTCCATAATATTAGTACAGATAACAGTTTAGTGTCTCAACAATCTTTGTAAATTTTTAGTCTTTGTATAGTTTGACAAAAAAAAAACAGTGTTAAGTTTGAATTAGGCTGTATTTAAAATAATGTACAATTATTTACAAAGACCTCAGTTTTGAGTAAATATCCATTTAACTTATCTAACTGAGCTTAAAAATGAGAGAGTTTAGATGAATGGATGGATGTTTATTACTATGTATTTATGGAACAATTCAATCAATTTAGCTGAAGTTCATGACAGATGTAGAACACAGTGTAAAGATTTATTTAATTCCATGCTGACAAATTCACGGACAAAAGCTAGTTTATCATAATCTTAAACAAATACTACTATTGTTTTAATGTTAAAACTCTTTCACAGCAATTGATCCACAATTGGAAACCTCTGTGAACAAACCATTTTCACCAACAAGCAGTATTACCTCTCAACGGAAACTAGAATGGGATTCCTTAGGTGATGTTGGATATGGCAATGAAAGTGATAGAAAGATGTCCGGTTCTGGATTAAGCACATTAGAGAGATTGGCACTTCATCAACAGTATTCAAACAATGACCCAATGAATGATACAAAATATGGCCTACCCACTTCACAATCAACACCAGTGGAGAATATTCCAACTAAAAGTAAAAAAGGAAATGTAAAAACCACGAAAATCTATAAAAAAGATGTCGATTTTGTAGAAGTAAATGTTCCTAATACTGATAAAGGACCAATCAATGTTAATTTGACAAAACACATATCTTTTAATGTTGATAAAGGTGATGTTACAATAGAAACATCAAAAGACAATACACCTGAAAAAATTTCAGTTGTCACCGAAATGACTCCGCAAGTGAGAATAGATAAAGAAATACAAACAACTCTGCCACATAATGATACAAAGAAAACAAATTCTGAAAAACAAAATATATATGGACCAAGATTTCCAATATTACTCAGTTTGAATACATTGAGGAAAAAGAAAAAAAGAAAGAAACTTACAATGTATAGAAAAAAAAATAACATTAAAAGCAAGAAAAAAACTGATTCGTCCAATTTACCTGAAAAAAGTGGAGATCAAATATCTGCAGCTGAAAGCTTTGAATATATGCCTGGGCACATATATAACCAGAATCAAGTAAATAACAGTGTAAAAGACTCAAATAGTGTTGGTAATAAATCAAGTCTTGAATCCAGTGTTGGTTTCACAACCGATTCCAGTAAGACATCGAAAAATTCATTTACCAGAGATTTAGAAAAAAGTATAAATTTACTCAAAGTTGCTTTACAATCGAAGTACAATAATACTAATTTAAAAGAAAAACTAATTAAAGAAGTTGTTCAAAGATTGGTTAAATCACAATACAGTGATGATGACAGTGGTACTGTTTTTCTATCAGGTTTGAGTTTTAATAGTAAAAACGTAGGACTTCTGAAAACAAGTAATACTACAACAAGCACTTCTGATGGTAATGAAATCGATAATAAACAAGCAAAGCCAAAAAAATCTATTTTACGTATGGATAAATTTAATCCAAGTGGAATGGCGTCTACATCTCAAAGTACACCTAATTTATGTACTTTGGTGCAAAGTGAAAAAACTATAAATGTTAAAACACCAACATTCTCTAACACAGATTCAGAATATTCTAGCAGAGAAAAAAATTCAACTGACACTATGCCAAAGATGTCTTCCGAAGATTTATATAACAAATATTTAGATGCATTAAAAAGAGAACAGGTACATAAAAAACTTTTAAAAAACAAAGAAACACTTTTGAAGAAAAAATTGGTTTGTTCAGATACTTGTATTAAGGCAATGCCAGAGCCTCATGAGAAGTCGTATGATAGAATATATAAACTAGTTAAAGAATTAGCCCGAAACAATGCAGGCGATGGTTCAGGAGATGCAACTAAAATTGAAATAGGTTTAAATTCTAGGGACCTGAAAAACAATATTAAATCACAAAGAAACCATTCTGTTTTTACTCTTTCCTCTGGTAAATCTGTTAGACAAACAAAGCATATTAAGAAATATCAAAGAGATGTAAGAGATGTCGCAGAAGCTAGTTGTAGTAGAATAAATAAAAATTGTTGCTGTGACTCTCAAAATTATCATGATACAAACTGTGCATGTAAAAAGTATGAAAATGAAAAAATATCTGAAAGAGATACGTATTATGGAAGCAATAAAGAAGACAATTCAACTTCAACTAAACAATACGTAAAAATTGGCCACACTTCACCTAGATCAACAGATACTGTAAATACACAAAATAAGGCGGATGTACAATACGTTTGTTTGTGTGCTAAAGAGGCTATGGAGACACAAGATGTACCTGATAAGTTGCTGATATACAAATGCTCAAGATTAGGTGGTCCACAGAGATTGGGTTTAGATGTATTATCTAAAGCATCTAGTTCTGTAGGAATACAATGTTCAACAGATTGTGTATGTCCTAAGAAATTAAAAAATACAACCACAACTACTAATTCAATAGATCAAAGCAATAATAATACAGGATTGCATATCATTCAGAGTTCTACAACAGTAGTCAACTCTGCGAGAAAAGCATCAAATTCATCTCAAACCTATAGTAATATGGATGTACTCTTACGGTCACAATTCAGTGATACTACCAATACTTGTACAGAACGACGTAACTCGGAATATGTGAAACAAAAAAAATTACCTTACAAACAAGGTCATAAAGCAACTATATTACCGTTGACACGGGCAACGCAAACAGAAATAAGTATTGATCCAAAAATTTCTGATCCGACATTATCTGATGTTCGTTTTATGACTGATTTTGAAAATGTTAAAGTAGATAATGAATTTGGTAGTGAAACAAACTGTATTCCAAAGCAAACTTACTGTTATAATAGTAAACAACATATTGAAAATGATCAAGAAATCTTTCATAGCACTTATGAAAGTCAAACGGATACAATCGATGATCGTAATGAAATGGGTAATGGGAAAAGTTCTGAAGACATATATACAGATACGACAAGAAAACAAGATGTGCAAAACAAACCTAATCTGCGAGACAATAATTATACTGAGGATAAATTTTCTATTCCTATTAAAGGAACAAATATGACTTTAGTTGTCAGTCTAGGAGCCAATTCATCTAATCTCAATGATGCTAAAATAAATGTAGGTGCGAAAGAAATTTTTCCGAATAATCTAAACAAAGTTTTACCTAGGAAAAATCCTTTGGAAGAAGATACAAGAGGTGTACAATGCACAAGTACTGATATATTCACACAAATGAATAACGAAACCAAGCTAAATAAAGAAAGGGATACATGTATAGGTAATCAACCCAATCCCAGTAAATGTACTAACGATGCAAAATTTACATGTGATACATTAAATCCTAGAAACAATTGCGTCAATGAAAACAGCACGAAGTACAGCACATATCCTACAAAATCACAACCCGCAAAAAAACCTTTTCTTAGAGCGAATACTGATACCCATTCTATACAAAGCTATATTACAAATAGTCAAATTAATAAAAAAATTGATGTTGAGACACAAAAAGACCTTACTTGTGACATACAAGAAAAAGCTACTGAATCTGCAATATCAAAAAGATCAAACGATAACATCTCATACAAAAGATGTAAAAAAAATGAAGCAAATGAGCAGAATATCAGAAAAAAGTCAAGCAATGAAAGCAAATCCGACGTAGAACATGGAACATCCAAAGATCCCATACTAAATATGATTCAAGAGATAACAAAACGGTATACAAAAAGAGATATGGAAAAAGGCAAAAGGAAAAAGTGTTTCAAAGAGATAATAACAGTTTTAAATTATTTACTCGATACTGACGAAAGTAGCTCTGGACTTCCAAAAAATAGTCTATCAAGTTCTAATACTGACGGCGCTTCAACGACAGGCGAAATACAGCAGCGTAATCACTTAGAATTCTCGATGAAAAAGTCTTACGTCGACAAGGGTGTTCAAATGTCTGTAAAGAAAAACAAAAAAGAAAAATCATGCACAGAATCTTCAGATATACCAACATCTAGTGAGGTGCCAACAACTTCAACAGATTCCGCGGCCTGTAAAGTATTGAACAAAATTAAAAAGGAATGCGAAAGATATCATCATAGACGATGCAGTACAAATAGTACACATAAGAAACGCGACGAGTATAGTAGTACATCAATTAATTGTGAAAATTGTAGCAGAGAGCATTATTGTTCATGTCGATCTAAATGCAAATCGCACAAGCCTAGAACGACCGTTGATAAAGTAAAAAAGAAAGCTGTCGCTTACAACTTAATAATACAAACGTCTGATAGTGTTGCCAGTGAGGAAACTATGCGTGACGAGGGTTGCCGATCTATAAAAAATGTTATTGTTAAAGTACCTTCAAAATTCAAAGGTTCGACTGCACCTTTCCAAGAAGTATCATCGAAGATCGAAAAGAATTTGCCGCAGTGCAGTCGATTTGAAAATAAAATACATCGATCTAAGAGTTTGCCAATCGACAGTGAGATGTCAAGTGAAGACTTTAGCAAAAAAATGCGAACTTGTACAGTCAGAGATTATTTGGAAATGAACAGACCGGATTTTATCGATAAAACTACAAGGCGACAAGACTGCTTGAAGATAATTAATCAATCTAGGTAAATAAGTATTTCGAATACATATATACCCTAGGCCAGGGGTGGCGAACCTTTATTGATCATACATTTTTTAAAGAAATGTTTAAAGCGGTCTTAGACGTGCCATTAAATAATTTTAACTGACTTTGACATCGCGTTCGCTGTTTATGTAATACCTACTTCATACTTTTACATAGTGTTTTCATGATCATCGACGTGCCCAAAATATTGTGCCGTGTGCTATTGGTTGTGTGGTAATGGTTCGCTACCTCTGTATTATTGCTTTTAAAATAACCTATTAAAATTTTGCTTACGGTTGAATAGTTGATTTTTTTTATTAGAATTGATGAAATTGTAGAAAGGATAGTATGTTTTTTTAATAAAGTACTCACCAATTTCTCTTACTTCAGACCTGGCGATAAATGTGGCCCTGAAGGCTTGAAAATGATTGTAGTTCATGCCCCAAAATGTAATCGTACTAATTGTATGGAACCTTGTCATGTATATTGTTCAGGTATTGCTTTATTTATTTTTAAGTATTTAATATATATCTCTTAGATTTTAAATTCTAGCTAAGTAAAGTTCAACTGTAATTTAACTAGCTGTTGCTCGTGACTTCGTCCCCGTGAAATTTAAAAATGGCCTATGTTACTCACAGATCAATTACCTTTCTCACAGTAAAATATTTTTTAAAATCGGCCCAGTAGTTTTTTTAATTTTTGCAATACAAACAAATATACACTTTTTTTCTCTTTATAATATTAGTATAGATTGTGTAATATCAAAGCGGAAAATTTTCATTTCGGATCTGTAGTATCCTTTTCTTAGGCAACGTAGAATTGAATAGCTAATTAATCAAATAAAACTAAAGTAAAGGTAGAAATGTTCTAGGTATGCCACTAAGTTGCAACCAGTGTCCAAATTCTTTTATGCATTCGCATCACAATGATGTAACAGGAATTGGTGAGTGAAAATGAGATTGTCTATGGACAAGCATAGTATATGACAACCATAGACCATAAACCATAGACTATTTTATTTTTAATATTCAGGTCAAATGAACGTACTGCCAGCCGCAAACTGCTGTCACAGCAACTGGAACGGCAGCAAACAATAAACGCTCTCAGCGGTGACGACTTACAACATCTTGCAAGGCAGTTGAGCGGCCATCTTAGACGCAAGAATGGTAATTATCGAACTACTGCACTCAGGGTCATTAATGAGTCCGTTAGCGTAACTTTTGAAGTATATTTCTTGTATGTAACAGTTATAGACAAATTGCAGATATACATATGTAGAGGAAAATAGATTCATCAAAGATACAATAAAAAATATCTTTTTTCTTTTCAAGTTGCTCCAAAATTTATAAATGAACGTGAAATGAAAAAACATTCCGAAAAAATTTACAAGTCTTTGCCGGAAGTTGTACAGAAGAAAGAAGAATTAAAGAAAGAGAATATTAAAAAGACGAATTTATTGATGGCAAATATTTTTAAAAAGGTAATAAAATGGCAATTTACAAAACATCGTAAGTGTATTTGAAGCGTAAGCTGTACTAATATTATTTTCGTTTCAGAACTTACAAAAGAAGACGTTAAGGGGATCTATTAATCTCTCAAATTACAGCACAGTTGTTAAAATATGACAAAGAAGTAAAACCATAATTAAAATAAAACGATATGATACGCATGTACATTGATTTAATCTTGTATTGTTTTGTTAATGTGTTGTTAAATATTGTTCTTTTGACAAAATACAATGAAAATCAATTGCTCGCAATTTTTTATTTCCTTCATATAGTGTCAGAGACTAAAAAATATTAATAAAATAAGATCTATTTATCATCATTATTCGATAAGAAAAATCGGTATAAATGCAATTATTGCGCGAAGAAATCAATTCTAAAATATACTTTAGTGGTCCTTCGAGTCGGATTTCATCCTAATAAGTGCTTTGGATGTTATTTTTGTTTCCATTGTGAAAACGTATATACTATAACGTTGTTAGCATATTCTTCCGTTTCGAAAATACATCGTTACAAGTTATTCTTTATCCATAGTTAGAACTAATTCCTTAAGTTTTCTTCTGTGAATTTTTGTTGTTACCGTCATTGGTATTTCATTGAGGAATATCACACCGCCTCGTAATTGTTTAGTGTCCGTTAAGTTATCTGTAAAATGAGGTTATAATTAAGTGCTAGAGATATCGCTTTCATTATTTAAAAAAAATGGGGGGTTTTAAGGGATTTTTTTTTAAATATTAGGCAATAATTTTGTCTAAGTAGGATGGAGTAGGCTAACTCCTCTCTTAATTATTTCATGTTTCTAGATCGAACGGGTTGTTTACCCTAGGATTTTTTTCCCATTGGGTCGTATGAAATTAATCGTGGAATCGATATGGGTAAAAAACCCATTGGTCCCATCGAAGGGTCACCGGAAACACCCATCGATTGTATTACTATCGTTAAGTACCTTTAACCAAGTCCTTTATTTCCTGTGCTGTAACTGTATGTCCTGGGCGCACAACGACACAAGCGACAGGCAATTCTCCACATTCTGCATCAGGTATCCCTGCTACTGCCACGTCTTGGACCGCTGGGTGTTGTCTTATTACACTCTCTAATTCTAATGGTGATATCTAAAAGAAAATGGTAGTGCTTTTACCATAAATATATTTTGTCAAACATTCGTAATATGGTCACCGAGCAAAGACATTTAAAATGTATAGACGGGGCACAGCGAGCATTTTTTCTACGGTACTTTCTCTGAAAGGTACTATCTCAGTTGTCAAGTTCCATTTTTTTTTAATAAGCTTCATTTTTAGTTGTAAAGTAAACTAAAGATTGTTCAAAAATGAAGCGTCACCTTGTTATTTGACCGACTTCCCAAAAGAAGGAGGTATTCAATTCGACCGTATGTTTTTTTTTTTTTATTTTTTTTATTTTTTTTTTTATGTGTGTTACGGCA
>NW_013524935.1:4647375-4669824 GCF_000836215.1 Papilio polytes
ATATTTTGTTTTTGGTGTATTTTGTTTTGTTTTTAGTGCATTTTGTTTTGTTTTTAGTGTATTTTGTTTGGAAGTCGGTTTTGTTTTTTGTCTAATGTACGCACCTGATGATTTCTATATTTCAACAGCAATTTTATTCGTTCAACATAATAATAATTATAATGCTCGTCTCTGTAGAACATATCTCCTGTTTTAAACCAACCATCTTCTGCGAATGTCTCCCTGGTTGCTTTTGGATTGTTGTAATATTCCTAAAACATGTAAACATAATTGTACTAGCTGTTTCACGAGACTTTTCCCGCGTGAAATTAAATAATAACAAAAATTATAGCTTATGTTAATTACTGATAACGTAGCTTTTAAATCGTGAAATAATTTTTGAAATTGGCCTAGTGGTTTTTAAGTTATTTCAGTACATACAAAAATACAAATTTTCCTCTTTATAACATTAGTATTCATTGTATATAGATTTAGATATGGAAGAAGTAACACTATTTGTTTAAAATCTACGACTATTGGATAATAATTCCGTTATTTTATGATCTCATGGGTTGGGCATTTTTTTAATAAGATCCATTACCTTAAAAATACCAGGTCCTTTCACCCATAACTCCCCTCGTACATTTGGCTCTACAATGTCCTTCTTCGTCTCTGGGTCTACTATCTAGAAAAAAAAAATAGTTTATGGCAAAGGTTTATGGTACATTTTCCAGTAAATTGGTAAATATGAGAATACTTTTACCTCCAGTTGACTTAAAGTGCCACGCTATCGTTATGAAATGGGTGGGTAGTTTTGAACAAAATATAGTTCGTTGTTTTATTATAAAACTCACCCGATATTGGAAGCAGCCAATCGGTTTACCGCATGACTCTATCGGGCCATTTTCTTGCATGAAAGCGATGCTTGATAGTTCCGTCATACCAAATACGTTTAGAACTTCGGTGCGGGGCATGACTTGCTAAAATAAATATAAACATTTTTAATTTTTTATCGAATGTTTTTTTTTAATAACGGAAAAACTAATATTAACCACAGATAATGCCTCGGTTTCGACTGTGACTCCAATCGCATGCCATTTAAAAAAAAAGTAGTCTATGTGTTCTTCCAGACTATCCTCAATATCTATGCCTTTCATCGAACGTCCAGAAGTTTAAGCTACAGACTCTAACGAACATCCATCCATCTAAACTTTCGCATTTATAATAATGAGATAAAATAGTAAGATAGATGTCGTTAAAAGTATTTAATTTAAAATGAACTATGCGAACATTCTTTTTTTTTAGAATTTTATAGATCCGACTATTGTGAAGAAGTTAAGCAACTTACAATTTTTTTATAAAATATAAACGTGTGTGGCTAATTACTAAAATGAATTAACCTAAGAAGCAAAGATCTTTGATAAATTTAATTCAATAAATTATATTCAAAAGAAATTAATATTATACAAAAATTGTAAAAGAATCTTGACCTTGGAATTATAAGAAAAATGTGAAAGAAAAAAAACGACGTGACCGCGAACAAAAGCAATTAATACTCGCCCTGAAGAAGGACCCCCGAAGGGTCTGAAACTAGTCGGTGCCGTCACCGGAGGATAAAAGCGTGAGTTGAGCCGTTGTTAATTATCGCTTTAAGTAATGTCTCACGATAGTTTAAACAATTTAAGAAAAATATCTTTATAACATCATATTCACCTTTAAATCCTCAAGAAGTTCCCGAGACACAGCACTGCCGCCTAAATATATTAGTTCAAAACATGTCATGTCACAATTTCTAGCAATGCCATTTTTCAACAACGTAGTCATTAATGTCGGACTCATGATCGTAAAAGTAGGCTGAAATAAGATACAATTAATAGAAAACTAGATACACTATTGCCTAAGCATATTACAGTATAAGTTATCGCACACTAGCTGTTGCTTACGACTTCGTCCGCGTTAAATTTAATCAACTGTCAAAACAAACAATCAAAAATCACTGTAAACGTAGCTTTTTAATGGTGTAAGAATTTTTGAAATCGGCTAAGTAGTTTTTGAGTTATTTAAACATATATAAAAATACAAATCTTTACGCTAGTATAGATAAACCTATAACGAGAAAAATCTCAAGCTTCAAGTAAAATCGTAAATCTTAATTACTGCCTCTAGGTAAGAAAAAACACCCTCCTCTTATTCTTTTTGAGAAAAAAAGACAATATGTCTGTAGTTACAAGCGCTGATTTTAAAAATCGTAAAAAAAATTAAAGATGCCGTATAAAGTAATAACTACCCTGTATTTATCGATGAGGTATGCCCCGTGCTCTGGTGTGATAGATTCAGTGCTCTGTAGTCTGGTATACCTTAGTATCGGAGACAGTACGAAGTTGATGATTGCTGTCATCCATTGCATAGGAGAGCAGATCAAGGCCATGCGTGTCGGTCCGGGGAAATTGGATTCCTTTATCCTGGAATACAGAGGGATAATTATTTTTCAATTGTCTAGTTTGGTATTGTCCGATGTGATGTGATTTTGGCTTTCTTTTGTTTTCTGTACTGAAAATTTAAAGTCTGTACCAAATCCCGCCGTACCAATCTGATTTTCGAATTTCATGTACATAATTTACTCGACGTTCTTACGTTGAAGGAAAACATCGTGATGCCTTCACATATCGGCGATGAAATTCAAAGATGTGTGTGAAGTCAACTAACCCACACTGGGCATGCGAGGTTGACTATAGCCTAGTCAACCCTTATTTAGGTTCCGAGCCCCACAGTGGGGACATATAGTGAGCTGGTGATGATGATGGCCAAATTAAGGTAATGGAAGACTGAAAAAAGTATGGATGGATTCTGTGAAAGACGATATGCTTAAGAAGGGAGTGAGTGAAGATATGATGGGTCGTAGCTGTACTGAGCTAACCTTTCTAAGAGACAAGGGCAAGTTGAAGATAATGAGATGACAATATCTACAATTTTACTTATAAGTATAGTATTTTACCATGTGTAAGGATTTGTGATAGCTATATTCTTGTGATTGACTGTAGCTGATTTAGGTAGACCCGTCGTTCCGCTCGTAGCAACGAGCAACGCTATTGTGTTCTCGGGGTCGAAGTCCGATGGCCTGCGAACGAGCATTGTAAGGTAAAAATTACTATAGCAATTGGTCGACAAAGAAGTTTAAATTTTAGTAAATCAAGATGTCAAAGTACCGATAGAAAGAAACTTTGTATTAAGGAGAAAATAGTAAAGATAAAGGATTCTGTTTTTGAGATTTAGAGATAACACTTACTTATAGTCATCTACAGCGGAATCATCACCATATTTTCTGAGAAATTCGTCATAATCGAAGAGATAATCTCCCTTATCAATGGTAATGATGTGCGCGTTATGATCCAACTTATTTAGAGCCAATTGGACGTCGGTCGCTTTCTCACTTTGACAAAATATTACTTTAGGTCTGCTAACTTCGAAACTATCCTTCAATTCCACTGAAAGAGAAACCTGTAGCTACATTTCATGCGAATTTGCAAAATTGGTGGAAAAAAAAACAATCTTAATCAACGTTCTTCTTAACTATTTAAGTTTACTCTATTTAAGTCTTTCATCAGAACCCTTCAAGATTATCAAATGTTTCATCAAGGATATCTCAATCTTTAAACGTAGAAAACGTTACTGTCCATCTTATGATAAATTAGAATTAACTATTATGTTTGAGAGCAGAAATTACTACATACAAGGGCCTAATGTCCGATCGACTGCAGAAGTTCCAACACCGATGTATAAAGCTGCGTAAAACGGAATCGTTAAATGTATATGGTTTGGTGCCATCATCACCACGATGTCACCTCGCTTCAAGCCGAGATTTTTCAGAGCAATCGCACATTGGACAGATCTTTTTAACACTGAACCGTTTGTTTCTGATTCTCCCGTCGATCCATCAATCTGTGGAAAGAATTAAAAATGAACTGTTTAAAAGAAATCTGCGCAACACACGCAGTCCCATCCTTATGTCTTCATAGAGATGTCCTCTCTCACACTCAGAGGGAACGAGTTTTTTTTATAGCAGAAATGGGAAAACAAGCAGCGGATCGGGTGCCGGATCCTACGCCCATGGACATCTGCAACGCCAGAGACCGGAGTTGCTTTTCTCGTCTGTCTTCTGTGCAATCTATCGCAGCAAATGATGCGGACAGTATCACATTTTGCTTACCTGAAGTAGAAAGTCCGGGGCATCCTTGAGACTTTGAAAGATCAATTTCCCCAGATGGTATCTGTCACTTGGTATCCCAGTTTGGGCGATGACACGACTCGAAAGGTCATTCATAAACCAATGTACAGAGTCGTTCATACGCTTCGGTATAGTCATATTTCTATAAAAAAAAATTATGTTATAAAATACCTATATTGAAATAAAATTGATATTTATTCTGGTTTAAATTACGTTGATTATTCGGTCCGGAACATGTTATAAAGTAATAAACTGTAAAGGCTATTAACCTTGACTGTTATGTCTTATCTTAATTTATTGTTTGCAAAAAATTTAGATAATTAATACAAACATGATATTAAGGCAAAAATAAACGATGTTAGTTTTATCAAAAGTATTATTTAGTTACTATGTGAGTATGCATTTTACTAATAATAAAAATGCGAAAGTTTAGATGGATATTTTGTTAGAGTTTACAGCCTAAACGGCTTACGGATCTGGATGAAATTCGGCATAGTCTCAAGAACATATAGGCTACTAATTCAGTTTTTTTAATTCCACGCAGACGTTAGCAACAGCTAGTCTAGGATATAGATAAGAATCACATGTAACAAGAACGTTAGTTATAAGTGTGATACACCGGTAGAGGTAAACCTTGAAAGAGATGGATTGCGAGAAATGTGACATGATCAAGACGGGAGTGATGACTGAGATGACGGATGATAGCGTTATGTGGAGGACAAAATCCAGTTGCACAACTCTACGGGAGTAGGATAAGGATGGGGATTTCCTTTTTTCATTCCCTGTTATTTGATACTTGCTTTCACTCGTGAATCCGTCTGCTTGGGATTAAAAAAACAAAGTGAGTAGTCTACGTGTTCTTCCAGACTATCCTCCACATCTATACCAAATTTCATCGAAATCCTCTAACCAACATCCATCTAAACTTTCGCATTTATAATATTAGTATGATTTTGTGTTATGAATAAGACAATTATCTCATAGTATAGAGGATAGCAACGAATGAGCCTTAGCCAGTAGCTTTATGACCTATTTTAGCAACAGGATTTATTGGCTTAAGTTATCAACAGCTGTAAAACGATTAACAATAACTCCTAATCAGATTAACTTAGCCGACTGCATTGAAGAAATAATATTAATGCGAAAAAGATAACATTTTATGTCAATTAGTTAACGTAAACAGTTTTGTTCCACTTCATAATTTATCTGAAGCAAACAGATAACAGATTCATTACAAAAATTTCCTTTATACGTAATACGTGAAGTTGTCTTTGCATCGACGGTCCAATCGATACTTCTATACTAATATAATAAAGCGTAAACACACACTACTTCGTGGCGTAGGATGTAGGCAATCACAGCATATTTTTGAATAATTATTTCTTTAATAAAAAACACTACACTTACGACACGCTTTAGGCTATATATTTTTACGCTGTTAAACTTAGGGGTTAATATATTAAGAAAAAACCTTCATGTGGGAAAGTGACCAGTATAAGCCGCCAACATAAAACAAGCAAGATAATGGTAATTCTGACATTTGCAATTGTGACTTTGACAAATGTAAACAATAAATTAAGTTTTTTATAATTCCATGCGAACGGAGTCGCTGGAGTTAGCTAGTTATCATATAACTAGCTGTTTCGGTGTGAATTAGAACAAAGTATCCCTTTACAGACGATTTATTTATTAGATTACTCACTAGTTATTAAACTAAATTCTTAGCAATTACCTGCATGATTATAATGTACGCGGAATTAAATGCGAATAAAACAATAACACAAATGGATAAGATACGAAATGAGTATATTAAAGGAAGTTTGAGAGTAGCCCCAGAGGTTGAGAAAGTAAGAAGTAAAAGGTTAGCATGGTATGGGCACTATGAGGGATGAATCGCATGTTACAAGGAGAACGTTAGTTATGAGTGTGAAAGGGTATGGATGGCGTTAAAGGTGACATGGTCAATAAGGGAGTGATGACTGAGATGACGTATGAGAGTTATGTGGAGGACAAAAACCTGTTGCGCTGACTACGAGAGTAGCATAAGGAGAAAGATGATGAAATTAATGTAGTTGAACAAGATAGAACTATTTAAACGTTTTTGCGTAACTCAAATTAATTTTCCTGATATTAAATAGATGCAAAATTGCTTGTTGCATAGAACAAGCCCCTAAAACTATTATTTTAACTTTAAATTATAGTAACACTACTCACATTGCTCTTTGTTTATGTTTCCCGTATTATCAGACACTGATCCTATAGTCTACATATGTGCCGTACGCAAGACACTAATAAATTCTGCTCCTCGCTACAAGCGGACCTCACTTATGTAATATTCATAGCAATTTTATTATAAAGCTGCGTACACACTAGCAAAAAAATGATCAAAAATATTTAAACATGATATTAAATTTTACCGCACCGTGCATATAAACCATAAAGCTATCTTTCAATGATCAATAACTAGCTGTTGCTCAAGATTTCGAAATTAAAAAGTAATACAAAATGTAGCCTATGTTACTCACAGATAAATTACCTTTCTAATGGTGAAAGAATTTTTAAAATCGGCCTAGTAGTTTTTGCGTGAATCAAATACGAAAAATAAAAAATAAAAAAAAATACAAATATTTCCTCTTTATAATATTGGTATTGGTACAGATAACAATTATGTGTTAAGTAAGAAAGTTTAAAGGTTGAAACAATTACTTAAACATGGAGGTTTATTTAATTTTTTTAGCCTTTTTATTATTCAGTGTGTAGTTACCCTTAGAATATTCAGATAATTTAGAATCAACTTAAATTAAAATGGCCACGCCTTTCTGTCTTTATATCAAGCCAGTACCAAATATTAATCATACTGTATTACTGTTGATTTAAAAAAATATACAAAAATTCAATCATACCGTTTGTGTAAAGCTTGTGTCACACACGGTCGCGAAAACGAAACTAGAAAAAATAACCCAACTGACCAAAAAAATGTTTAAAACTAGTTTTATTTGTATCCGGTTTTATGATCTATCATAAATAGACTTTACGGTTATAGCACGAAAACTATATATCGCTATTTCTCTACTAGTCAAGTTCAAATATGGATAATGTAATCGCAAAGTTATATAATACGAGCTGTTACTCGCGACTTCACCCGCGTAAAAATAAAAAGAAAAGTAAAAAACATAGCCTATGTTACTCATTGATTACATAGCTTTTTAATGATGCAAGAGTTTTGGAAATGAGTCCAGTAGTTTTTGAGTTATACTGAAATACAAATCTTTCCTCTTTATTATATTAGTATGAACAAGCAAACAGGCGAGCGGTTACCTAATATCTTTAAAAAGGGAGTGACCACTGCCTACAGTTACAAAAAGTTACCTTTAAATAATAATAATAATGATAATTTATTTAACTCATGTAACAGAATATTACACATATGATATTTACAAGAACAATACATATTATATTACATTACACACACATATATAAAGAAAAAGGAGAAACTAAAATTAAAACTATCTAGGGGACCCGATGCCGGCTACGCGCATATGTACGCGCCGCCAGTGCCCCATGATCGGGCAGTCGGCTTTTAAAAACGCGCACACCTTTGAGTAAACTGTCGCACAACTGTTTAGTTTCGCTTTGATTCCTATGAGTATATATGGAGCTATACTGTTCAATTTTTAGTTGTGCAACTAAACAGTTGAATTGGCTGCAAAACAATCGACAATCGCACCACAATTGTGCGATTGTTTACTCAAAGGTGCGCGCCCGCTCCAAGGACTAGATGTAGACCTCTATTACCACATTTCATCAATGGAAACGCGAAAAAACACTTCCCGTCTGTCTTACAGTCATGCTGTGGAACTGGTCGTTTAAAATTTAAAAAATTGAAGCCATTTGTAACTGATCTTTCGAAGAGTCGTCCACAGTGTGTACGTACCTTTAAGATATAAAGTATGTTATTATTTACTTTATTTAAACAGTAAACACGTTAATTACGGTTAATGAATGTGGCTTTCCCTTGTGTGTTCATTCCTTATTTAATAAATGTCGCTCTATTACAGGACAGTTTTCTTCCAAGACAATCGACAAGCGGCAATCGATGTTCGTTTCCATGAATAAAATAACACTTACGGCCGGTTTTCCAGCTCCTTTTAATAATTCATTTGTGTTTTTGGTCCAATAAATTCATTATATGCGTTTCCGAACTACGTAAATTGACTTTTACACCATTTAACATTGGTCATCCGCAAGGTATATATATAAAATAGATGGAAATTTCAGAAACCCAGCATTAGTTTGCTACAGACGTTTAGTTCTAACTGAAGAGTCGAACTGTTAGTTCAACTGATAGCTAAGATGTTGCCTAGACACGTACAGTTTTGAGCGAATGTAAGGGGCGTTAGTGGCTTTTGGATGACTAAGCCATAGTCGACTATGCTGGCCCATAGCGGTTAATTTGACTTCAAACATATTCTTGAATTTCTTTGCCAATATGTACAGCCATCACGATGTTTTCATTCACCGTAAGAACATAGAAAATACGATGACATCGACAATGTGTTCTAATTTCAAATAATTTAAATTCGTCCTTTTTTCTAATGGCTTGAGACCTAAAACATGTAAATACTCCTTGAACAGCATGTTATGTATTGTTTTTCTTAAAAAACAATAACTTGCGTAATAAATATTAGTAATTTTCGGGATAAATAATTACATAATTACATTATAATATCCTATTTAACTGATTACGTGTTAAAACATGTGACGCTTGTCATCTGTAGTTACTGTATATTACATAGAGATAAATTACATAGTACTCTGTGTAATCTCATGACTTGCAAGGTTTTTGCTGGTTTAATTTGTCAGTTCGAGGTTAGGTAAAAACAAAAATTTATAAACGCATAGTTTTTTTCCTCGTACGAATGTAATCATGTCAATTGAAACTCAGATATAAACATGCATTATGTTTTATTTCTGTAGTACAAAGTAGCGAAAGCTAAACGGAGCGAAAATGTAAACGGCATTTTCAACTGACCATTTTTAACACCATAATTGGAGTTCGCTTAAGTTCGTTTAACAGTGGTAGAGCCCGTTTTAACATCTTTGCACGAATGGGTCGGCTCGACCAGTGCAATACCACGACCACACAGAAGACAGGCGTGAAGTGGGAGCAATTCCGCGTTTCGTCTGACGAGTGTTGTGCCGGAGGCCCATCTTTGGTCCCTTTTCCTTCCCACTCTTTTTCTTATATGATAAGGATAAGAAGGGAATGTGGATTTGACGGTGGACGAGACGCATAGGAAGGTGAAATATCCACTTTATGTGCGTCTCCTCCTCCGTCGATCAAGGGTAGGCAACGCATTCACTATAGCGAATGTCTATGGGTAGCGGTCGCTTTGCCATTTTGGCCGATTCAGGTGGCCGCTTGCTCGTTTGCCACCTTGTAATAATAAAAAAAAAGTTCCGCTTTGCTTTCACCAACAGCAGTCTACTAGAAGATTTTTCTTCATTCTCTTGTTCAAATGATTCTCATTATAATATATTGAAAAAGAACGCCGAATTATCGATATTTCTAATAGCACATTGTATTGTAGATTCTAAATAAAAGGTAATAGGATTGAAAATAAAACGTTATTTTAATTATAATCACCACTTTATTTATAAGATGTAAATTTTAGGGCAAATATTTGAAGTTCTCAGAAGACCAAAGTTCATTTAAATCTATCACAACTAGTGGCACTGATTTAGAAACACAAAGATGACATGACATACATGAAAAAAACATTATTTTATTAATATAAGGAACACAATATCGAAAATTTTATTAAAACTTCAACCATACATTTTATAGCAGCACTAGCCTTCGCCCACAACTGAGGGAGTTGCATAAAATTAAAAAAAAGTAAGTATCCTATGTGTTCTTCCAGACTATCCTCTACATCTGTGCCAAATTTCGTAGAGATCTGTTCAGCAGTTTAGACTACAAGCTCTAACAAACATCCATCTATCTAAACTATCGCATTTACAATATTAGAAAGATTGAATAAGAAGAAATAAGATTATAATAACTTGAGAAATAACATTAATGTTTTTCTTTAGCAAGTTTTGAAACCATTTCTTTGAGCTTAGATCTGTTAATTTTGGACGATATTGTTAAGGGCAATTTCTCCATAAACATAACTCCGCCGCGCAACTGCTTCGAATCTGATACTGATTCTGAAAATAAAAAAAAAGATGGTAACTATATGCTTTAAAAAGTTACGCTAATGTAAATACTTAAGTACGATTGAAAGGTCGCCAGCCGATGATCTAGGACTATGGGGGACAACTGCCCCCCCTACCTGGCGACGCCAACTGTACGCTCTATTGCAGTACTGACATATCCTTTCTTCATTTTATTGTTAACATTTATCTTTGGCAGAAGTTGAAAGTTCACGCAAATGCGGTGAAAGACGAAAACGCCAAATAGTGCATTTAAAGTCAATTGATATTAGGATATATTGATTTACTATTACCATGTAAGAGCGTGCGCAAATATGGAACTAAACTATCGCATAACTGTTTAGTCTTGCTTCGATTCCTATGAGCTTATATGGAGGTGCGACTAGATTTTTAGTCGTGTAACTAAACAGTTGAATTAGCTGCGAAACAATCGACAATCGTCAATCGCACAACAGTTGTGCGATAGTTTAAGGTGCTCCCGCTCTAAATGATTTCTGGTTACAAGATAAAGACTTACCTTCAACTAATTTTTTGATGTCATCCTCTGTGACGTCATAACCTTTGTGCAAAACGACACAAGCAACTGGCAAGTCACCGTCATTTGGATGGTCAATGCCCGTCACTGCCACTGTATGTACCCCCGGGTGCTTTTGTATTACATTCTCTATCTCCAATGGGGATATCTGAAACAAAGTATCTGTATTATTGCTTAATCCAGCAATTCCAAAAGTCTACGGGGTTACTACGTTAAATAAAGTGTCCCAAAAGTTGAAGGATCTCGGAATTTCTTGTTAATTTAATTAAAATGACATGAAGCCAAGCCAAAGCCGTTTTTTTCTTTACAGATAGTTTTTTTTTTTCAGTTTTAAGCACAAGTTACTGAGTCAGAAAGTTACCCGTGTTTTTTACAATTTTCATTGAAAATTGTCGGCGTAACTCCTAGATAGAGACTAGAGATAACTCGTAGAGTAACTCCTAAAAGAATTATTGCCGACAATTTTCATTGAAAATACTCTTCTAATATAGGGATCTCTAAATAATTCTATGCATCAATACCTGATAACTTCTGTATTTCAACAACATTTTCATACGCTCAACAAAATAGAAGTTCCAGCTTTCATCTCTGTACAGAATATCTCCTGTTTTCAACCAGCCGTCTTCTGATATCGTTTCTTCTGTCAAAGCTTTGTTATCGCAATATCCCTAGAAAGAATATAGGAGGTAAAAACTGATCGTAATAAAAAAAACATACACTTGAGTACCTCCTTCTTTTGGAAAGTCGGTCAAAAAAATATTAAAAAGATACGACTCAAATGAAACCTATTCATTATTCATCTATATCTATTTCATACTCTATGGAAAATTTAAAAATAATTTAGTGTTGCAATTGCCTATGTTTTTTTTTAGAATAAAATGAACTTACTTTAAAAAGTGTTGCACCTTTTAACCACAACTCTCCCGGAACATTCGGCTCGTTAATATCTTCCTGTGTGTCAACATTTACCAACTGAAAGAAAATATGAAATACAATTTTAGTAATTTCAATTATACAGAATTGTAGTTTGCATAAACACTTGGGATATCAAGCCAGTTAAAGCTCTTGTCTATATCTATAAAATTATAAAGAGAATTTTTTTTTATATGAATTGAAATAACTCAAAAATTACTCGGCCGATTTATAAAATTCTGTCACCATTAGAATGGTAATTTATAAGTGTATAATTTTTTTTAATTTCGCGGGGACTAAGTAGCGAGCAACAGCTAGTATGCTATAATTTAAAAACCGCACACCATTGTCATAGAAACGGGCGGTTAACTCCGTGATATACGACTTTTACTCTAATGCGCCCAATCATTGAGCTGTTTAACCTTTCCGATGGTTTTTTTAATTGCTTTTTACAGGAAAGTGTACATAAATCAATTGATTGAGGTCTACATAATAAGGGTTTCCACTACAATTGCGACTCTTAGTAGTATTAAAGGAAATGTAGGTATTTAAAATGCTTCTTCAGATATACCAACTTACTCTTGCTTGGATACAATTCAGGAGCTGCCCACACGCGCCTGGCACACAATTGTAGTTAATAATCGACAGACCGGAGATTTCACTCATGCCGTAGCCAATGCAAACGTCCACATTAGGTACGACGGTCTGGGGAATTCAAACAAGAAAAAAATTAAAACAAACATCTAAGAATAAGAGAAACTACAAGTTATAGACAGATAGTAACTGAAAGTAAAATATTATAACTAAATAAAACTACCCAACAAAGTGGCAGTTTAGGTTTCCAAAAGACTTGTCTTAATTTCAGAGAAGTTGGACAGAAATCGGTAAATCTCATTGGCTTAAGAGCGACCGCACATCTTTGACAACGAGTAATCTATCGTACAGACGTGCGATTGTCGATTGTTTTGCAGCTTCAACTGTTTAGTTGGACAACTAAAAATCGAGTAGTGTGCGCACCTCCATATAAACTCATAGGAATCAAAGTGCGACTAAACAGTTGTGCGATAGTTTAGTCAAAAAGGCTAAAGGTTTAGGCTCAATCGTATTGCAGCAACAATCCAGTAATACCGAGGATATCCGAAGTTACCCGATGTGTTTTAGGTCGTTGTTTCTTCTTCTATCGTTTAGCACTTAGGATATTTTAGCCCTTATTTGATTATAGAACTTTTATCATCATCATCTCCCCTATCTTATCCTACTCCCGTAGGGTCGGCGCACCGGGTTTTCATCCTCCTAATAACGCTATTATCCGTCAGCTCAGTCATCATTCCCTTCTTGATCATGTCACCCTCCACGCAATCCATCCATCTCTTTCTAAGTCTATCTTTACCGGTGTTCCAAACTCATAACTAACGTCCTTCTTGTTACATGCGATTCATCCCTAATAACTTGCCCCTACCAGGCTAACCTTTTGCTCCTTAATTCCTCTACCACTAAGGCAATTCCCAACCGTCACCTCGCTCTGTCCCCACGTGGAGACCGATGAGAATAAAAAGTTTCGTTCTCCCCACCTTTTGCGACGAAGAGACGGTTGGTACTTATTTTATTTTATAACGGTTCCATCACCTTGATAGTGATAGTGGGACTAAAAGGTGGAATGGATTAAACGTGGAGACAGAGAGGGGGGACGGTTGGGAATAATCCCAAACATCCATAGAACTATGTAACAAAAAAAATTTCCTATTGACTTATAGATATATACATTTGCGTTTTACATTTTGTAACAAGATAGGTTATTTACCTTGATTTCATCTATCAACGTCTGTGATACCGCGCTGCCCCCAATCATGATCAATTCCAAGCAAGAAAAGTCACAGCTTTCCCTTAGTTCAGACTTCAACAAGCTACTCATCATATTCGCCCCCATTTTGATATCTGTAGGCTGTAAACATCGGTAAAATTATGTAAAACGTAAGCTTATACAATGAAAATTAAATGCATTTTTCTCTAAACCTCTTGATTCAACGCTTGTGGTCGGTATTTCCAGAAGTTTCTATGAATAGGGCTTTGTTGAAGTACCTACATGAGATTTAACTCTTTACGTTTAGCAGATATTATGCCGTTTACAAGATTAGATTTTATACAGCAAAAATTATAAACAAGAAAGCTTATACAGGTGATGTTTCCATATCGCCTAATTTAAGTCCTTTAAATATTTACTAGCTTTCGTCCGCGACTCCGTCCGTGCGGATTAAATAAACTTAGTAGTCTAAGTGTTCCTCCAGACTATCTTCTACATCCATGCTAAACATCATGATTCGTTCAACAGTTAGGCCATCTCTAACATCCATCCATGTTTTTTTTTGTATTGTTTAGAAATCTCCACAGAGATACCCTTTTTTCTGGGGGGGAGACAGGGTTATGTGAAGTTTGTACCGACGAAAACCCCTTTGGTGGCCAGCCTCTCCTGCAATAGATCCATCTATCTAAACTTTCGCATTTATAAGTAACTAGCTTTCGCCCGCGACTTCGTCGGCGTGGTAATTAAAAAAACAAAACCAAGTAGCCTATGTGTTCTTCCAGACTATCCTCTACAACTATGCCAAATTTCATTAAGATCCATTCAGCAGTTTAGACTACAAACTCTAACAAACATCCATCTATCCATCTAAACTTTCACATTTATAATATTAGTATGATATAGTATCTTCGTAAATTTTACCTTATATGTATTGATAAGATGGTAAGCATGTTCCACTGTGACTGGCAGTGAAGTTTGTAATCTCGTGATCCTCAGTATCGGTGTGGTGAGTATGAGAATTACACCCGTTATCCACTGCGTGGGTGAGGTCAACAGTGTCATCCGAGTTGGTTTCGGAAATGTATTGTATCGTAACCTAAACATACAAATCAAAGGTTATTAAGTTATTAGTAAGTTCTGTAGTAATTTATTTTCATACGTTGCCGAAGACTGCCCCCACCCCGGCCGAATAAAGCCATATTAACGACAATTTAACTCACCCCCCAGATCTAAATAGACTGGACGGCTATGGGGTTTTTGTAAGGTGGGTTTTTAGACAAATACTTAAGGTCTGTCAGTACTGCAAAGTCTTTTGTTAGTACTAAATACAGTTGCATTAAGAACGTGCGCACATCTATACTGCTTTCTCGTTTTTATTCCTATGGGCTTAAACGGCGGTGCACACTACTCGATTTTAGTTGTCCAACTAAACAGCTGCGTAACAATCGACAATCGCACAGTTGTCAGATAATTTAGTCAAAGGTGGGCGCTGCAAAGGAAAGGTTTTAATTAGCGTAAATAAATGTATTGTATAACAAACTGACCACCAGTAAGGCGTTGAAATCGCCATATTGGCGTGTGTGATGATCGCAGCTTTGAACACTCCTGTAGTACCACTGGTGCATATTAAAAATGCTGTGGTCGTTTCTGGATCGAACTCATTCGGACTGCAATCAAATAAAAGTGGAATATCTACGTGATAAACTAATTTTACAATTTAAATAAAAAATAGAAATAATTTTATTGGAAATTAAAAGATTGACAACTAAAATTACAATTTGAGGTTAGGTTAAATCTGGTGATGCCCACACTAGGCAATGTCTTTATCGTGGGCACCGAGCTTCAGCAGTAACAATCTTTCCTTACATTGATTTCTAAAACCTACGCTTATGACGTTTCGGTATCACTCATGTATTATATACTAGCTTTCACCCGCGACTCCGTCCGCGTGGAATTAAAAAAAACAAAAGTAAGTAGCCTAAGTGTTCTTCCATACTATCCTCTACGTCTATACCAAATTTCATCGAGATCTGTTCAACTGTTTAGGCTACAAACTCTAACAAACATCCAACCATCTAAACATTCGCATTTATAGTATTAGTAAGATTGCTCCAGTATAGATGAAAAAAATATGGCAAATCTTACCGAAAACTCTCAACAGTTTCTTCGCTGTCTTCAATAAATTTAGCAAACGTGGTATAATCACCACTATCGTTAAATGTTATTATACGTGCGTCTAAGTTTATTCCTTTTAACGCATTCGAAACATTCTCTGCTTTCTCGCTTTGACAGAATATAACTTTTGGCTTTTCACATTTAAACAAATCTTCAAGTTCTCCTGAAATTATAAGAATCAATAAATAGTACAGTACAAAATAATATCATAACAAGCATAAGAACGTGGTCATAACTTTGACTAAAATATCGCACAACTATTGTGCGATTGTCGATTGTTTCGCAGCCAATTCAACTTTTTAATTCTACAACTAAACATCAAGTAGTGCACCTCCATATAGAAGAATTTAAATAGATTTTTTTTCATGGCCACAAAAAAAACTACATAAACATTTAATACACAAAACCTTAGAGCTAATATAAAAAAAAAGAGAGAGAAATGTGGCAAAAGGCAAGCTCAGCTAATGCAGGGACGGCGCAAGCCGTTACTGCGCTGGTTTTCAGCTGGCCCCTTTACACATGAGTATTAACACATAAGTCACCCTGACTTAACCTAGACAGACATTAAAAAATTTAAGAAATAAATAATATATTAAGGTTACAATTTTATAGGATAATTATTATTATTTTAATATATAAGCTTATAGGAATCAAAGCGAGACTAAACAATTGTGCTATAGTTTTTTTAACGGGCCACGTTTTAAAGTAGCTAGAAATGTCAAAATATAAATCGCTTACCGACAGTCAAAGCGACATCAACGCAGCCAATACCGAGTCCTAGATATAAAGCGGCGTAAAAAGGTATTGAAATATCCAAATGATTAGGAGCCATCAGTACTATATGATCGCCGACGTTCAATCCCATCTTTCTCAGACTACCCGCACATTGAACACTTCTTTTTAATGCTGATTTACAGGTCTCGCTTTCATCAGTAGCGCCATCTATCTACAAACAAATAAATGTCTACGTTATTTAAACAAGTTTGAGTAAAGAACTGTTTTGTTTTTGCTTTTATTAGTAAAAAAACTAAGGACCTGTCCCACCAAATTAAAATGTCTGATAACAAACCAACGTATAAAATATGTAAATATCGGATTTTGTTACCAAATCTGACAGTGACGTCATTTTTAAGCTATCTAAGCGTTTACCAGCCAGTGGTGGGCCAGTCATTTGAACTTTTTAAATTAGATTAATTCTTACTTGTATTACAATTTAGTTAAATTCTTTAACTAGTTACCTGTAAGATAAAGTCTGGCTCTTCCTTAAGGCAGTGCAATACCATTTTCCCGAGATGATACTGGTCACTCGGTTTACCAGATTTAGCGACAATTTGCAAGGCGAGTTTCTGCATATACCAATGTACTGCATCGTACATACACTTTTGGACGCCCATTTCAATTCTAAACAAATTTAACCTTATCATTATTTGTCGACATACATACTTCTATTCTTAATATAATAAAGCGTAAACACACACTACTTTGTGACGCAGGATGTCAGCAATCACAGCATATTTTTGAATAATTCATTCTTTTATAAAAAGCTCTACACTTACGACACGCTTTAGGCTATATATTTTCACGATATTAAACTTAGGGGGTAAATAAATTGGAAAAAATCTTGATATGGAAAAGGGACCATAAACTACAAGCTGCCAACATAAAGAAAGCAAGGTTATTATTAACGGTAATTTTGACATTTGAAATTGACAAATATAAACAATAGAATAAAGTTTTTATAATTCCATGCTGATGAAGTCGCATGGAAACAGCTAGTTACTGTTATAAAGTGGATAGATTTGTATTTTTGTATGCATTGTAATAACTCAAAAAATGGACCGATTTCAAAAATTCTTTCACCATTAAAAAGCTGCGTTGTCAGTGACTAATATAGTTTATAATTTTATTAATTAATTTCACGCAGACGAAGTCGCGGGTAACAGCTAGTAATATTATAATCATAATCTATACTAATATAAAGAGGAAAGATTTATATTTTAAAGTAAAGTACTGGACCGATTTCAATAATTCTTTTACCATTAGTATAGGTTACATTTTTATTATTTAAAACAGACGAAGTCTTGAGCAACATCTATTATAAAATAAATAAATATTTTTTGCTGTAGATCAAAGTCCATAAGCGTCATTAACATATCTCAGTGACATTCGAATAATTAAAAATGTTGACAAAAAATAATAAACTGCTTCGTCATAACGTTAGTGGATTAAGTAAAAAAACTTTGTCTCCAAAACTAAATGTAATTTATTAGATGGAAAATATCCTTATCTTATCTTAATTTTGGCATATTTTGGCACAGTAAACAATATGTACATACTGGTATACACTCTGCCAACACTAGATTGGGTCACGACCAATTCGTTTGAAGAATTAATCAATTGTTAACTGAATAGACCGGTATATTTAAATAAATTGCAAGCCTACTATATATTACATAAAAACATTTATATTGTCCGCTCTATAATTTTGAATCTCTTTTACTATTACACAATGTTATGAAATCTCATTAACTTCTGTGTATTCTTATACGAAACTAGCTTTCGCCCACGACTCCATCTGAGTGGAATTAAAAAACAAAAGTGAGTAGCCTGTGTTCTTCCAGACTATCCTCTACGTCTATGCCAAATTTCATAGAGATCCGTTCAGCTGTTTGGGCTACGAACTCTAACTTAATCCATGTAAACTTTCGCATCTTACTAATATTACAAATGCGAACGTTTAGATGGATGGATGGATGGATGGATGTTTGTTAGAGTTTGTACCCTAAACGGCTTAACGGATTGCAGTGTAGTTTGGTACAGATGTAGAGGATAGTCTGGAAGAACACATAGGCCACCCACTTTTGTTTTTTTTTGTTCCGCGCGGACGGAGTCGCGGGCGGAAGCTAGTTTATAATATTAGTAAGAATTAGGAAGAAAATAAATAAGATTTTTATATCATTAAAATTTGATTTTTATGATATTTATTACAGCCTAAGATTACTATAATTATGTAAATCAATGAAGTAAGTTTATTATTTGTATTTATTTATTTTTTTTTTATTTATTTACATACAGAAAAGAAATATTTAAAAATTTACAAATAAAAATGTCGCCAACAAACTGCACAGCAGTTTGTTGGCGACAAACACCCATTTCTTATAAATATACCTTAATTTATCTTCTACTTAATTATTATATATTTACTAGTTACTTTAATCTTGTAAGAAATGATTTCTTAATTTATTTTTTACAATGTTTTTGGATTTTTTGATAATGCTTTCATCTCTGAGAAAGTTAATTTTCTTCTTTTTCTAAAATTGCTATATATTTTCACGACATTTTACTTAGGGGGTAAATATTTTGGATATAACCCTAATGTGGGAAAGAGACCATAAGTTGCTGCCAACATCAAGAAAGTAAGATTGCCATGGTTTGTCACCGTTATGCAATTTTGACATTTGCAATTTGACACATGTAAACAATAAAATAAAGTTTTCATAATTTTATGCGACTGAAGTCGCACGGGAACAGCTATGCTTAATAAGGGAGTAAATTCAGATATGACTGCTGTTAGAGATGAATGGAAGCAGCAGACGATACGATAAGGGCAAGTTGTTGATGGTAGATAACTTTACGTTGAATTAATGTATTTTTCTTTTGTTGTAGTGTTAAATTATAGATTGCGATTACTTCTTACCAAATGTAAGGGATACCGAACATAGCGTTCTTATGCGTAATCGCAGCACATTTAGGTGTTCCAGTGGTACCGCTTGTAGAAACAAGTAAACACAATTGCTCCTCGGGATCAAGTTCTGCTGGCCTGGAATTTAAGACGTTCTTCAACGACCAAATATAATAACGTGGATATTACACTGACTTCCGTAGAGGATAGTCTGGAAGAACATATAGGCTACACCATTTTTTTAAATTACTTGCAGACGGAGTCGCGAACGAAAGCTAGTATGACATAAATGGGTAAGTCTGGATGGATGGATGTTTGTAGCCTAAACTGCTGAATAGATTTCGATGAATTTATACACAGATGTAGAACATAGTCTGGAAGAACACATAGGTTATTTGCAAAGTTTATTTTTATTTGTGTTCTTAGTATTTTGATACCAAATATATGTGAATACTTACTTGAATTCCTCCACTGTTGTACCGCTGCCATATTTTTCAATAAACTCTAAAAAACTGGTGTTATTTTCACTTTTATTGTACTTGACAATTCTGGCGTCCATTTTTATGTTTTTTTTTTTATATAACATAAGGTGGCAAACGAGCAAGCGGCCACCTGAAGCCGCCAAAATGACGAAGCGACCGCTGCCCATAGACATCCGCAATTGCAATGTTTCTTAACGCTTCTGCAACATCTTGTTCCCTTTCGCTTTGACAGAATATCACTTTTGGTAATCTTAATTGGAATGTTTCTTCTAATTCCACTGAAAATGTACTTTTATAATTATTATCCATTGAAATAAAATCGCTAACTGCGAAGAAAATACGTAATGCAAATTATCACAAACCATCATTTTAATTTTAAGGTCCCTCATCAGAATTTAAGCCTCCAGTAAGAATTTCATTTACACTATCATTAATAATATTCATTTACGAATATAAATAAGGGAACCCTAAGAGTGGGCGCACACCTTTGACAAAACGATCGCAGACCTTTTGTGCAATTATAGATTGCTTAGCAACCAATTCAACTGTTTAGTTACCTCCATATAAGCTGATAGGAATCAACGCGCAACTAAACAGTTGTTCCATAGTCATCAAAATCAAGTCTCTTAACCAAAGATACACCTATCTTTGGTTACTTTAATGGCTTGATAGTATAAAGCATATAACACTTACTTATTCCAAGCGTACTATCAACACCGGCTACTATCACTCCTAAGTACAAAGCAGCATAAATGTATATGGTCAGATTGGTGAAGTTAGGTGCCATCACCACTATGACGTCATCAGCTTTCAATCCTATCGCTCGGAAAGCATTCGCACAACCAACTGATCTTTCCAGAGCATCTCGGAATGTGTCTGTCTCTCCGGTACCACCGTCGATCTAGATATGAAATGTTTGAACTTATTATTATTCGTAACTTGGACTAATTTAATTAATGTAAACTAGCTTTAGCTTGAACAAAAAAAAAACAAAAGTGTGTATGTGTTCTTGCAGACTATCCTCTACATCTATGCCAAATTTCATCGAGATTCTTTTACTAGTTTAGGCGACAAACTCTAACAAACATCATTTAAGATTTCGCATTTGTAATACTAAAATTATTGGTAATTTCAATCTTTATTAACCTGCATAATGAAGTCGGGAGCATCTTTTAGACTCTGTAGGATGAGTTTGCCGACGTGATGTCTGTCTGAGGGTATGCCAGTGTTGGCGACCACACGACTTCCCAATTCTTCCAGGTACCAAAACACTGCGCTATTAGCATGCTTATGGTACTTCATCTTTCTGAAAATATAACACACATAATACTCTTTGAATCACCAACGATAATACGTTCACTGCGTAATAGGCCGATATCGACCTGACGCAGTACTTAAGCTGGAGCGAAACAATTATTTCAGATGTTTACATTACGTTACATAAAATTTATACATTATGTTTCGACAATTATAGCAATTTTATCTATACTAGTCTGGTGGGTCGAAAAAGACCTGCCACGCACTGGCGAAAATATCATTGGGGGCGCATTTTGGCCGGCGCACCAGATAAAGAATTATGATTTAACTTGCCGCACTTTATTTTATACCCGCTAGAGAATCTAAGTTCGGACAGTTTTAACTGAAGAGTCACTTCAGTTAGAACTGTGCGTGTGTTGGCGAAATTTCAACTGTCAATTGAACTGTTCAGTTATTGTTTAGCTTCAATGCGCTTTAGCGTCATTAGATCATAGATAGAGAATTAGAAATGTTATTACTTAACAATTTTTATGTGATTATTTGTATTTATTAGTAGAAATACCTCAAATTCAACAGGCCACTCACTTTTATTTATCAATTTTTAAAAATATAAGAAAGGTGCAATTTTTATCGTATAACGGAAACAGTATCGCATTAACTAATACTAACTGAGGAATTACTAAAGATAGCACACGTTTATATATCTGTACACGTTTATAGCACATGTTTATATATATTCCTATTGATGATGTGGAATAGATTACATAACTGTCTATAGATAGAGACAGCGACTACCTTTGGACCACAGGTGTTAAACACGTGGTCTCTGTAAAATCCTTATCCTACTCCCTTTAGGTCCGCGCGAGAGATTATCCAAATAACTATCATCCGTCATCTCAGTCATCACTCCATTCGTATTCATGTCACCTTTCACCACCTTACCACACTCCACACTCATGACGTTAGAGAAATTATTAAAGGATTTTTCGTCCCAACAAGAACATATTTGACTGACTAAACATTTACCTTTACAGTAAAAGTAATTACTAAAGTTGTGTTGGATCCTGCATCTAATAAAATTATTTAAGAGATTGGTATTTTTGACCGACTTCCCAAAAGAAGGAGGTATTCAATTCGTCGGTATATTTTTTTTTTTTTTATTTTTTTTTTTTATGTGTGTTA
>NW_013524935.1:4671562-4683450 GCF_000836215.1 Papilio polytes
ATATTTTGTTTTTGGTGTATTTTGTTTTGTTTTTAGTGCATTTTATTTTGTTTTTCGTGTATTTTGTTTGGAAGTCGGTTTTGTTTTTTTTGTACACCGGCTTTTATTACGGCAGCAACCGCAGGAAATTATAAAAACTTTGTTTTTATATTAATAGGTAGCAAACGAGCAAGCGACCACCTGAATCCACCGAAATGAAAAGGGAACGTTGCCCATAAACAACCGATATTACAGATGCGTTGCCTACCCTTCATTGATGGAGGAGGAGACGTACATAAACAGGACATTTCCTCTTCCTATGTGTCTGCTCCACCGTCAAACCACTTTTCCTTCCAACACTTTCCTCTAACGAAAAGGGTGGAAAGGGTAAGGGCCTAAAATTAGGCCTCCGGCACCACACTCATCGGACGAAACGCGAAATTGCTTCCACTTCACGCCTGTGTGTGGTTGTGGTATTACACGGGGCGAGCCGGTCCATTGCTGCGAAGATGTTAAAGCGGGCTCTACCACTCTTAAACATGCATTTGTCAAATTCTCAATTGCAAATCAAAATTACCATTACCATAATAACCTTGCTTCCTTAATGTGGGTAGCTTGTAGTTTATACTCTTCGACATGAAGGTTGTTTTTTTTTTTATTTAATTTACCCTCTAAGTTTAATAGCGTGAAAATATATAGCTTAAAGGGTGTCGTAAGTGTAGGGATTTTTATTAAAGAAAGAATTATTCAAAAATATGCTGTGATTCCTACGCCACAAAGTAGTGTGTTTACGCTTTATTATATTAGTATAGCTTAATGTAATCAAACACAGTTCTTTTGCTAATTCCATGTATTATACCAATCAATGTTTAAATAGTACAAAATTTAGGCTTTTCCTGTTTTCCTCCTCGCTTTTATTGTTAATATTAACTATTTATTCTCTCTCCATATCTTTAACAATCTTCTTCAGCACGGCTCTATTCACTTTGGAAGTCGAAGTCAAAGGAAGTTGTTTCATGAAAATAACTCCTCCTCTCAGTTGTTTGGTATCCGTTAGTGATTCTGAAAAAACGTAGACATTTAGTTTAATTGAATTTACGAAATACTAGCTATCGTTCGCGACGCCGTTCGCGTGGAATTAAAAAAAAATAAAAGTGACTAGCCTTTGTGTCCTTCCAAACTATCCTCTACATCCATACCAAATTTCATTGAAATCCGTTCAGCTGTTTAGGCTACAAACACTAACATCCATCTATCTAAACTTTCGCATTTATAATATTAGTATAAAAAATATGATTAAGAGCGTAACACCTGGAACTAAACTATCGCACAACTGTTTAGTCTCGCTTTGATTCCTATCTTATACAGAGGTGCGCACACTACTGTTCAGTTGTGCAACTAAACAGTTTAGGCTGCGAAACAATCGACAATCGCACAACCGTTGTGCGACAGTTGAATCAAATGCGTCCGCTCTTAGTAATAGCACTTTGCACTTGCTATCATATCGATCTTGAATCTAAGTTAAATTTAAGCTAAGTTCACGTGGAAAAATCTATACTATTATAATAAAGCGTAAACACACACTTCTTTGTTGCCAGCATATTTTTGAATAATTCTTTTTTTAATAAAAAGCCCTACACTTACGTCACGCTTTAGGCTATATATTTTCACATCATTAAACTTTGGGCGTAAATATTTTAGATAAAAATCCTAATGTGGGAAAGAGACCATAAGTTGCTGCCAACACCAAGGAAGCAATTGTCATTTGTACATTTTGACATTTCGTGCGGATGAAGCCGAACTGGAACAGCTAGTATCTTGAACTATACCTTTAACTAAATCTTTTATCTCCTGTGCGGATAGTGTGCAGTTTGTTTGAGGTACAACGCATGCGACGGCCAGGTCCCCGCATTCCTCGTCCGGGATCCCTGTCACTGCCACGTCCAGGACTCCTGGATGCTTGATGATGACCGATTCTACTTCTGTAGGAGATATCTGGAATAAATATTCTATTTAAAAAAATATATTACCGTTGATGATTATATTTTTGTATTTTGTTAAAGATAAGGATTATAAAATTATTTGAATCTAGTTGTGGTTCGCGACTTCGTCCACGTGAAATTTAAAAATATAGCCTATGTTACTTAAATAACATAGCTTTTTATTGATGAAATAATTTTTAGTATTGGGTCAGTCTTTGATGAGTTATTTCAATAAATACAAAAATACAGATCTTTCCTCTATTTGTTAGTATAGATATAAAGATTACTTGATGATTGCGATATTTGAGAAGCATCTTTAAACGATCGACAAAGAAATAATTCCAGTTTTCGTCTCTATAGAAAAGGTCTCCGGATTTTATCCATTTGTCTTCCATAAATGTTTCTGCTGTTGCTACAGGATTGTTGTAATATCCCTGAAAAATAAACATAGGTATTTATTACTACCAATTTTAAATAATAATAGAAAAAGGTTTACTGTAGACAATAGGAATCAACAATATAACTTTATAATTGCTATTAAACATGAAAGGACAATAATTTCTTTCTCTTAAGATTTATGACAACTAATTGCGACTCCGTCTGCGTGGAATTAAAAAAAGTAGTCTACGTATTCATCCAGAATGCCCTCTATATCTGTCAAATTTTATCGAGATCTGTTCAGCTGTTTGGTTGCAAACTTCAACAAACACCCAAAGCAAACTTTTGCAATTATAATATTAGTAAGATAGGCTTACTTTGAACGTGACAGGTCCTTTCACCCAAAGTTCTCCCGTTTTATTCGGTATCAATATATCTTCTTGAGTGTCCGGATCGATTAACTGTTACAATAAATTTAATTATTTAAAATGTTATGAATGAAATTCAATTAATTAAAACCAAAGAAATCTTTATTTCATCACATTTTTACATACTCTGTAATGAAGGTATCCCAAAGGCCTGCCCACTGAGCCCGGAGCTGATGAAATAAAATTAAAAGCAAAACTTCCTATTTCACTAAAACCATATACCACGTAAACCTCAGCTTTAGTTGCAATTTTCTGGAAATAAAGAAAACTATACTTATACCTACAGCTATAAGAGTTAATTTACAATAGCAAAAATTGTACCTGCATATTTTGGAACAGAGTTTGTGAAACGGCACTACCACCGAGCAGTAATGCTTTGAAACAGGTGAAGTCGCATTTGTCACATTCTTCAGGCTTCGTTAGCGTAGTTGCCATTGGGGGACTAAATATCCCATATTTGGGCTGCAAAATTTGTTGACAATCAGTACCGGTGTTAGAGTAGGGCAAGATGTGAAAGCCGGCGCAGAACATAAAAGGGGGTTTAAGGATTATTCCCAACCGTCACCCCGCTCTCCCATGTGGCGACAGATGAGAATAAAAAGTTTCATCCCTTTCACCTTTAGCGACGAGGGGACGGTTGGACTTATTTTATTTCTTAACGTTCCATCTGTCAACTTATTGGTGATAGTGGGACTAAAAGGTGGGACGGATGAAAATTTTTACTCTTATCTGTTGCAACGTGGGGACAGCGTGGGGTGACGGTTGGGAATAATCGGCGCTTTAGGAGCATCAGTGAGCGCCACGGGCGCATTTTTACATATGATTGTGTTACAGTTAGGAGGCGCTGTAATCTCATCCAGGGCGCCGGTAATGGTAAAACCGTTATTAAAACTATCATACAACTGTTTAGTCTAGTTGTGCCTCTTGTGCTTATAAGGAAGTGCGCACACGACTCAATTTTAAGTTATGCAACTAAACATTTGAAGCTGGAAAACAATCGACAATCGTACTCGGTTCTGCGATAGTTTAGTCAAAGGTGTATGCTTGATATAAACATGAATTACTAAGACACACTATCAATTATTACCTTGTATTTGTTAATCAAGAAATACGCATGTTCCCTTGTGGAAGGCAATGAGGATTGTATTCGAGTGAATCTTAAAATTGGCGACAAAACTAACATGAACACCGCCGACAGCCATTGTACGGGAGACGTTACTAAAGCACTTTCATACGGCGTTGGAAACGTAGAACTCATTATCCTAAAATCATATAAAGTTACACAAAACTACTATAATAAATATACAGACGAATTGAGTACCTATTTCTTTTGGGAAGTCGGTCAACAAAGTCGCTTCCCGCAGTATGCTTAGATCTTTCAAACTACACAACAGGTTTTGATGCACTTTTTTACCAACTTCCGAAAAGAAGGAGGTACCTACTCAATTCGTCTGTATGTGTTTTTAATAGATAGAGTGATTCAAGATGAATATTTATATGCATAATACATCTATACTAATAATATAAAGAAGAAAGATATGTTTGAATTTTTGTATGTATTGAAATAACTCATAAACAACTGGTCCGATTTTAAAAATTCTTCCACCTTGAATAGCTACGTTATCGCTAAGTAACATAGGCTATTATATTAGTTATTATTTTAATTCCACGTGAACGAAGTCGCGGCAAACAGCTAGTATACAATAAAGTAGAGAAATACTGTGAATTTTAGATATTTGTAATGTGATGTCTAAATAAGTACATTTTCATATGAGCATTGGACCCGTGCGAAGTAAGTCGCTTAAATAATTCCGTGTCTGTGAAGAATCCTAGGGAATGTATACTTTACCACAGATAAGGGAATCCCATAATAATATTTGTATGAGTTAATGTGGCATATTTAGGTGCTCCTGTTGTACCGCTTGTTGCAAGCAACCAACAGGAACTCTTCTCTGGATCAAGATCTACAGCTCTGAAAGTTTTTTAAACTTTACAATTTAACAATCTTACTAATATTATATTATAAATGCGAAAGTTTGGATGGATGGATGGATGTTTGTTAGCGTTTGTGGCCTAAACGGCTGAACGGATCTCCATGAAATTTAGCACAGGTTTAGAGCATAGTCTGGAAGAACACATAGGCTACTTTTCATCCCGGGAATAGTTACGGTTCCCGTGGGATTCATTGATTTAGTTTTTTAATGTTTACTCGATTATTCTGCAACGGTTCAACATATCTTATTGAAATTTGGCACAGATATAAAACAAAGTCTGGAGTACACATGAGATAAGCTTTTTCCCTGAGAAATGTCCGGTTCCCGAGGGATAGTTTGTATGTTTTCTAATACCACGCGGACGAAGTCGCAGGCAACAGCTCGTTCTTAATCAAGCAAAACTTAAATATAGAGCGTGCGTACACTTGAAACTAAACTATCGCACAACTCTTTAGTTTCGCTTTGGTTCCTACGAACTTATATGGAGATGCTCACACAAAACTTTTAGTTGTACAACTAAGCAGTTGAGGCTGCGAAATAATCGACAAATTAAAATCGTAGAACAGTTATGCGACAGTTTACTCAAAGGTGTGCGCACGCTCTTACTACAACAGATTTAATTTAGGCATATTTTTGGGTACATACTTGAATTCTTCCGCTGGTAAACCTTTACCGTATTCTGCGATGAATTCAGAAAAACCGGTATGTTTCTCTTCAGTGTTTAATGTAACAATTTTAGCATCTAACTTAATATTGCTCAATGCTTCTGCGACGTCTCCGGCTTTTTCACTTGCACAAAATATTACTTTAGGTGATGTAGTCGTAAAAGTATCTTCAAGTTCCTCTGAAATTGAATTTCGTTTCTTATTCACGATTATTGGATAACTCATTGGAATTTAAAAAAAATATCTCATTGGAATTTAAAATAAATGGAACTTAATTAAAAAATTTAAAACTTATTTATTTTTTTATCTCATTATGTGGCCAGTACGATCTTATGGCAAAAGTTAAACTCCTCTACCAAAGAGGTCGTAATACAAGTGACGAGAGTACTTACTGATTCCAACTGTCATATCAACACCGGCAACAATTATCCCTAAATATAGTGCAGCATATGCAGATATGGCCAGGTCGTTGTAGTTGGGTGCCATTAAGACAATGACGTCATCGGGTTTCAATCCTATCGCTCGGAAAGCATTCGCGCAAGCGACTGATCTCTGAAGTGCATCTTGGAATGTGTCGGATTTACCGGTACCACCGTCGATCTAGACAATCGTAAGAGCGGGCGCACCTTTAACTAAACTATCGCACCACGGTTGTGCGATTGTCGATTGTTTTGCGGTAGATTCAACTGTTTAGTTGCTGAACTAAAAATCGAATAGTGTGCGCACCTCCATACAAGCTTAACGGCGCGAAATAATTGATACTTTTTGGACGGTTAAAGTTACTGGCCATTAATAATTTTGAGTACTGGCTGAATATGCATCATGCATGTATATGTCAAGCGACGATCTATTGGCTGATGGCAGTTGTCATAGAATTGTGGATTGCTTTTTTAATCATAAAATCAACTGATTAATATAGAGTTTAATATATACTCTATAGTTTGCAATCCGATTAGATTGTTGTGCGGTTTTTATTTAAGGTGGTCTACTAAAGATAGTGTTTCTAATGTTACGCGATTGTTTTGTTATCTCCGACATAAGCACGCCCACAATGGAGGATATTTACCGTGTTATTGACCAGCCTTCGGAATTTAGTTCTACAAACCGCTGGTAACTCCGACATAGTAATCAAAGCGCGACTAAACAGTTTTGCGATAGTTTAGATACATGTGTGCGCGCGCTCTTAAGGTAATTTGATTATTATTTGACTTAGCATTACTGTGTTATTTTACCTGCATAATAAAGTCGGGTGCATCTTTAAAACTTTGCAGAATGAGTTTGCCGAGATGATGTCTGTCTGAGGGTATACCAGTGTTAGCGACCACTCGACTCCCCAAGTCGTTTAGATACCAAAATACAGAATCACTGGCATGTTTGTGATACTTCATTGTCCTAAAATATATTTAAAACTTCAAACAACTGTGATATCACTCTATTCCTATGTTTTCCATTTTTTTATACAACTAGATGGCAAACGAGGAAACGGCCATCTGAATCCGCCGAAATGGCGAAGCGACAGCCGCCCATAGACTTCCGCAATTGCTGATGCGTTGCCTACCCTTAGTTGAGGGACGAAGAGACGCACATAAACAGGATAATTCCCCTTCCTGTGCGTCCCCTCCGGCTTCAAATCCACTTTTCCTTTCCATCCATTCCTCTTAAGAAAAGGGTGGAAAGGAAAAGGGAAATTAGGCTTCCGGCACCACACTCAACAGACGAAACGCTCCCACTTCACGCTTGTAACTTTAATGTTTAGGGTTTTTATGTTTGTGGCTCCCCCAGGAACTTATTTTTTTTTGCTGAAGGGGAATGCGTTACGCATACTCCGTGCCTCGGGGCAGACACGAGAGTTATGTAGGACTCTCCCCCATATTGAGGGGCATACCTAACTAAACCCCTCCGTTCCTCCTGGCCATTGTGTGGGGCGCCACGGGATCGCTTTCGCTTGCCACCGCGATGCCCCACGGCCCGCCCCTTGGAAGAAATGCCATAAGCATATACGATGTTCATGTCGATCAAAATTTTTGAAAATAAATTCATAGGATTCATGTTCATATCTCCGTAGTAACAAAATTATGAATTATCTAGGCCCATTGCGTTTAATTTGAAAGATAAAAATAGTTATCTCTTGTTTGCCGACGCGAGCTCGTTTATCTACAGAATGTTACTAGGTATGTAAGTCATTTGTTGAGATCTTATGGCCGGTTTCCAGCTACTTAACAATGCGTTAGTGTTTTTGGTTCGATATATTTATGAAATGCGTTTCCGAACTACGTAACTTGAGTTTTTTAAGTTAAAATATAGGTCAACTTAACACTAATAAATCAAATTATACATGCGAAAGTTTAGATGGATGGATGGATGTTTGTTTGTTGCCTTCACGGCTGAACGATTTTGATGAAATTTGGTATACATGTAGAGGATAGTCTGAAAGAACACTGGCTATTCACTTTTGTTACTTTTTATTCCACACGGATAGAGTCGCGAGCGAAAGCTAGTATCAAAATAATTGGAAACTCCAGAAACCCAACATTATAATTTTAGTACCTTTTAGTTTATTTTATTATATTTAGTTTGTTATGCTTTAGCACAAGTCTCCGCACAAGTTGGTATCTGTTTTTTGTTGGATTTATTGTGATTTTACGCAAATCAATTACGATAATGGCAATCAATATTGGCTGTCAATTTGTTAATTATCATTAACAAATACTTTGTAAATAATGACTTTTGATATTCCTACGAATAAATGAATATTGTAAATTAATCATTTCATAGATTTCCTTATCCCCAAAAGAAGAAAAAACGGTTAAAACAAAGACCGACATCTACCGAAGGCTCGTAAAACATAAATAAACAAGGCAAATTAAAAACAATCAAATTTATATCCTTTTTGTTACACTAAATGGCACTTTGTTTCGTAAATAGCTAATAAACACGGAATAGAATAATATAAATTAAACACAAAACGCAACATTTAATATTAAAGCAAAACATACGTACGTGAAATAAATTGCGTCGTATATTTCTCGACCAGTGTATCTGTTCGGCTCTCCGCGGACAACTGGCTGCAGTTATGAATGCTCAGATTTGATCTATCAACGAGTGTACCTTGATATTTTCATTAATCTATACTTAATATAAAGAGGAAAGATTTGTTGTTTGTACGTATTATAATCATATATAATATATAAATTATAAATGCGGAAGTTTAGATGGATGGATGTTTGCTAGAGTTTGTAGCCTAAACGGCTGAACGGATTTCGATTAAAATTGGTACAAATGTAGAGCATAGTCTGGAAGAACACATAGACTATTCACTTTAGTTTTTTTTTTAATTCCACGCGGATGGAGTCGCGGAAGGCTAGTAACTAATAATTCAATTCTTTAAAATCTACATTATTACCGAATAATGCTGCTACTGCTCGTACCTTCGTTGCGTGCGGAATTAAATTTGCTTAAAATAAATTTATATATATATATATATNNATATATATATATATATATATGTATTTTATAATATATAAAATATAATATATGTAATTCCGCACGCAACGAATTTACGAGCAGCCGCTAATGGTTGATAATATAATTATTATAAGAATAAAATCTTAATTCGGTTGGTTGACTTTTTGTAAAGATAACAAGACTAACAATATCAAGGCTTGGCGCAATTACATAACTTTATACACACGGTAATACATATAAGACGCGCACACCTTCGACTGAACTATCGCACAACTGTTTAGTCGCACTTTGATTCCTATAAGTTTATATGGAGATGTGCACACTACTCGATGTTTAGTTGTGCAACTAATTGTTGAACCATCGACAATCGCACAACGGTTGTAAGATAGTTTAGTCGATGTGCGCCCGCTCTAATACTCCACTATTATTTTTAAAATAGTATTGACTGCCAGTGACAGTAACAGTGGTAGAGCCCGATTTAACATCTTCGTACGAATGCCCCGGCTCGCCCCCAGTAATACCACGACCACAAAGAAAACAGGCGTGAAGTGGAAGCAATTCCGCGTTTCGTCTGATGAGTGTGATGCCGGAGGCCTAATTTTAGTCCCTTTCCCTTTCCACCCTTTTCTTAAGAGGAAAGGATGGGAAGGAAAAGTTGATTTGACGGTGGAGGAGACGCATATGAAGAGGAAATGTCCTCTTTATGTGCGTATCCTCCCCCGTCAATGAAGGGTCGACAACGCATCTGCATTTGCGGATGTCTATGGGCATCAGTCGCTTTCCATTTCGGTGGATTCATGTGGCCACTTGCTCGTTTGCCACCTTATATTAACTAAAAAAAAGTGAGTTTATTGAGGTCAAATAGTAAAACCATTTTTTATTTTTTCGAGAAAGAAATATAGTATTAATGATTTTGTATTATTTTTATTTACTTAAAATATTGGCTTTTTTACGTTATGGATAATATTTCTTTTTACAGTTTTGTTTTCATTTTACTTCTACTGTTTATTCTCTTTTCATAGTTTTCGCCATATTCTTCAGCATAGTTCTGTTCACTTTCGAAGTCGAAGTCAAAGGTAGTTCTTTTAAGAATATAACTCCTCCTCTCAACTGTTTCGTCTCCGCCAGAGATTCTGGAAAAGATATTTTTTTAATTAACTTCCAAACGTTTTAAAACTTACTTTTATGGTTGTTAAATGTAATTTTCGTATGTTAGATTTTCTTGTGAACTGTTTTAAATAGTATTCTACTGTAGCACTAGCATTATTTTTTTTCTCTCATTCTTGAAACAATTTTCAACAAATATCAGGGTCAAGTTAAAGCATGCTTAGATGCCTATAATAAGATACCTTTTACAAGATCTTTAATCTCCTGTGCGGAAATTGTTGTATTGTGTTGCGGCACGACGAATGCAACGGCCAGGTCTCCACATTCAACATCCGGGATTCCTGTAACCGCCACGTCCAACACACCTGGATGCTTGATGATAACTGATTCTAACTCCGTAGGTGATATCTGGAAACGACTTCTTTCTGTATATTTGTATTTAGACTATTTACGACTATACGTGAAACTCTATAAATTAACAACTGAACAGATTATCTAATATACTAATGTAATAAAGTGTAAACACACTACTTCGTCACGTAGGATGTCAGCAATCACAGCATATTTTTGAATAATACTTTCTTTAACAAAAAGCCCTACACTTACGACACGCTTAAGGCTATACATTTTCACAATATTAAACTTAGGGAGTTAAATAAATTGGAAAAAACCTTTATGTGGGAAAGCTACCATAAACATTTAGGAAGCAAGGTTATAAGGGTAACGGTAATTTTGACATTTTCAATTGGGAATTTGACAAATGTAAACAAAAAAATAAAATTTTTATTATTTCCTGGGATGAAGCCGCACGGGACCAACTATTGTTTGAATAAAGATAGGAGACGAGTTAGAAATAATTATTACGTGGTGATTGCGATATTTGAGTAGCATCTTCAGACGATCGACGTAAAAGAAGTTCCAGTGCTCGTCCCTGTACATAAGGTCTCCTGTTTTAATCCATCCATCTTCAGTGTACACTTCTTCTGTAGCTTGTGGATTATTAAAATAACCCTGAAAAATACAAATATAACAACAAAACATTCTCTTATGATTACGTCTACGTAAAGTTACAGTTACTTAATACGTTGAATACCTTAAAAGTTGCAGGTCCTTTAAGCCAAAGTTCGCCAGTTATATTTGGTTCCAAGATATCTTTTTGCGTTTCTGGATCAACTAACTGAAATACATTAGTAATTTGTCTTAATGGATGAATTGCATTTACCAAGAAGTAGGTGTTAAATTGTGGTAGAGCCAGCTTTAACATTTTCGCACGAATGAGTCAGCTCGCCCCCAGTAAATCCACTACCACACAGAAAACAGGCGTGAAGTTGAAGCAATTCCGCGTTTCGTTTGATGAATGTGGTGCCGCACATTGGGCTGTATCCAGTTGCTCTATAGACAACTTTATCTGATGTTTGAAATGTCTCTTTTTTTGCTTGAATGTGCTTTGTATCAGTAAATGCATACCTTATAACGCAATATTTATCTTGTATCGATGTTTTTGGCGCAATTAGAACGTTTTCTCTGAAAATTTGTATGGAGTCGCCCTCAAAATTGGCGATAACTCAGCGATCGCACAATTGCGCCTTATTTTCTCTGAGATTACTTTTGTACAACTTGTAACGATTTTTTTGGTATACTATTGGACACAGGCACGGGTGCGATTTTTGACTTATTCAAGGTCAAAGGTCACAAAAACTACTTTTTCGCATATTTCAGCGGAATGGTTAGCTGTATCAAAAAGTTGACTAGGATGAAGTTGTAGATTATGAAATTGCCTATAAAATATCCATACATACTTTTTTCATAAGTGCCATAGTTTCAGAGATATAGCCATTTGCACATCCAAATTGTTCCGATTAACATACCCGATACTTTAATAACTAATAA
>NW_013524935.1:4684326-4709489 GCF_000836215.1 Papilio polytes
TTTTGTGACCTTTGACCTTGAATAAGTCAAAAATCGCACCCGTGCCTGTGTCCAATAGTATACCAAAAAAATCGTTACAAGTTGTACAAACGTAATTTCAAAGAACATAAGGCGCAATTGTGCGATAGCTGAGTTATCGCCAATTTTGAGGGCGACTCCATACAAATTTTCAGAGAAAACGTTCTAATTGTGCCAAAAACATCGATACAAGATAAATATTACGTTATAAAGTATGCGTTTACTGATACAAAGCACATTCAAGCAAAAAAAGAGACATTTCAAACATCAGATAAAGTTGTCTATGGAGCAACTGGGTACAGCCCAATGTGTGCCGGAGACCTAATTTTAGTCCCTTTCCATCCTTTTCTTAAGAGGAAAGGATGGCAATGATAAGTGGATTTGACGGTGGAGGAGATGAATTGGAAGAGGACATTTCCTCTTTATGTGCGTCTCCTCCTTCGTCAATCAAGGGTAGATAACGCATCTGCAATTGCAGATTTTATGGGCAGCGGACGCTTTCCGGTAGCCGCTTGCTCGTTTGCCACCTAATGTTATATAAAAAAAAGGACGTTAGTCATGTATATGGTACACCGGCAGAGGTAGACCTAGAAAGAGATGGATTGCGTGAATGGTGACATGATAAAGAAGGGTGCACCGATCCTACCGGTGATAAGGTAGAAGAGATGATGAAATACTTATAAAAATTATAAAGTACAGAATTACAACTTACTCTATAATGAAGATGGGTCATTGGTTTACCAATAGACCCTGGGAGAGAAGAGACGGGATTTAAAGTAATGCCACAAACTTCGCTGCAACCGTATGCCACGTAGGTCTCCGTTTCAGGTGTTATTATCTGGAAAATAAGTTACAAATTAGTTACTTTTTTATTACAATTTTGTCTTTGTTTTTAGTATCGTCTTTAGAGCGGGCACACCTGAAACTATCGCAAAACTGTTTAGTCTCGCTTTGATTCCTATCTTATATAGAGGTACGCACACTACTGTTCAGTTGTGCAACTAAACAGTTGAGGCTGCGAAACAATCGACAATCGTACAACAGTTGTGCCATAGTTTTATCGAAGGTGTGCTCTTACTTTGCTTGGTAAATGTTATGTTTCAAAATGAAAACAAAATGAATTTAGCTCTCATTTATTGTGATCTCCTGACTAAACGACTTCACTGATTTTGAAAATTGAAGTTTCATATTACAGTTATTCTGATCTAGACGTAATAGGGTTAAATACTTTATTGGTTTGTCAAATTACTATTGTTTACTTATGTTAAAGATAAAAGATTTCTCAACCAAAGAAATATTATTAGTTTTAAAGTACTGTTAAGTGAAAGTTGCAATTATTTTTTTTACCTTCAAGTCATCAATCAGTGTCTGAGGCACAGCACTACCTCCTACCAGTATATACTTGAAAGACGAAAAGTCGCATCTATCTCGTGTTTCAGGTTTCGTCAGAGTTATAGCCATTGTCGGACTGATTATCATGAATTCCGGCTGTAATTTATACGAAATATATTTTAAATTTTGAACATAATCAGAACCTGAGTTGGGCCACCGAAGTTGCGGATAAAAGGAGATTGCATGTGGCTGAGATACGTATGTTAAGATGGATGTGTGGTGTGACAAGATTGGATAAAGTTAAGAATGTGTGTATTAGAGAGAGTTTGAAAGTAGCGCCTGTAGTGGAGTAATTGAGAAGCAAAAGGTTAGCGTGGTATGGACATGTCATGCGACGAGTCGATGGAAACATGAATGTGGATAGCTACAAAGGAAGAGAAAGACCGAAAAAAGTATGGATGGATTGCGTGAAAGAGGATATGCTTAAGAAAGGAGTGGATTCAGATATGACGGCTGACAGAGACGTATGGATGAGCAGCACATACTGTGCCGACCCTCCATAAGGGATAAGGGCAAGTTGATGAGAACCAAAGGGTAGTTAAATAAATATTTATACCTTGTATTTGTTGATAAGATCATACGTGTGTTCCGTTGTCGTTGGTAGAGATGTTTGTATTCTCGTGAACTTCATTATGGGCGATAGAATCAGGCTAAATATCGCTGACAGCCACTGCACCGGCGACACTATCAGAACTCTATCAACTGGCGACGGGAACTTGGATGTTATCAACCTGTGACCAGAAAAAAAATAGTTTACTTTTACTGGATCATACTAATGTTATAAATGTGAAAGTTTAGATTTTTTAACAATATAAGGTGGCAAACGAGCAAGCCTGAATCCACCGAAATGGAAAGCGACCGCTGCCCATAAACATCCGCAATCACAGATGCGTTGCCTACCCTTAGTTGACGGAGGAGTTGACGTACATAAAGAGGACATTTCCACTTCCAAACCTTTCCACTTAAGAAAAGGGTGGAAAGGGAAAGGGACTAAAATTAGGCCCCCTCACCACACTCTCAGACGAAACGCGGAATTGCTTCACGCCTGTTTTCTGTGTGGATGGATGGATGTTTGTTAGAGTTTGTAGCCTAAACTGCTGAATGGATCTCAATGAAATTTGGTATAGATGTAGAGGATAGTCTGGAAGAACAGATAGGCTATTCCTTTTGTTGTTTTAATTCCCCGTGGAAGGAGTCGCGGGCGATAGCTAGTAGATACATATAAATGAAATGTTTTATTTACCATACGTAGGGTAGACTAAACATTAGGTTTTTATATGTGAGTGCAGCACATTTAGGTTTCCCAGTCGTCCCACTTGTGGAGATTAGTAAACAAGTTCTCTCTTCCGGGTTAAAATCAGCAGGCCTGAAATGTATCTTTTTTAAAATCAAAAGCAACACGGTAATCTTTACTTGGAATGTACGGTAATACAACCAAGTACACCTAGGATAAGATACGACACTAACAGTGAGGCAACCAGTACAAGTAAATACAAGTAACACGTTTACTGCGGCAAGTAAAATCATAATTCTTCATCTGGTGCGGTGGCGGGCCGAAATGCGCCCCCGGTGAAATTTCCGCCAATGCGCGTCATATCATACAATTCAATTCAAACAAACTTCGAAAAAATAAAAAGATCATACAGTTTTACTACTTCTAATTTTTTTTGTGTAATATTTATTATATATATTCGTACTTGAAATCCTCCACAGATGTATCGCTTCCATATTTTTGTATGAACTCCGTAAATTCACATTTACCACCTTTGTTGTATGTCACTATTCTTGCATCTAAATTCATATTCTTCATCGCTTCTTCAACATCTCCTTCTCTTTCACTCATACAGAATATGACTTTTGGCAAACATATCTCAAAGGTATCTTGAAGCTCCTCTAAAAATTAGAATATTCAATTTAATAGCGTACACACAACTGTAACTACACTATCGCACAACTGTCTAGTCTCGCCTTGATGTCTATGAGCTATGGAGGTATGGTCACAGCTACTAAAGTAAACAGTTGAAGCTGCGAAACAATCGACAATCGCACAACAGTTTTGCGATAATTTAGTCAAAGGGTAAGGTTAAATCAAGGTCGTACGAATTTGATTACATTTTTAACTAAACATAAGTTTAAATGACTTGACTGTGACGAATGGATAAGATAAAACTACATAAACTATATAAAATATAGAGAGTGAGAGGTCAAGGATATATCATGGTTATGATTTTTGCTGTCATACTGTTGAGGCTGACAATAATACTTACTGATTCCAAGCGTACTATCGACACCAGCAACTATCAAACCTAAATAGAAAGCAGCGTACATTGAAGTTGTTAGGTCTATACAGTTTGGTGCCATAATGAGTATGACGTCATCATCTTTCAATCCTATCGCACGGAAAGCATTCGCACAACTAACTGACCTTTCCAGAGCATCTTGGAATGTGTCTGTCTCTCCGGTACCACCATCTATCTGTAAATATCATTATTTACAATTGTTACTAAATTAAAATTGTATAAAAATCTAAAAACAATTGTTACATGAATATGCTTACAAGTGCGATTTTCTCCACGCGGAGTTAAAAAAAAAAACAAATACAAGCATATGTGTTCTTCCCGACTATCCTCTATCATCATAATCTTTCTCATAGTGCTACCGTAGTGGCGCAACAGGTTTTTGTCCTCCAAATAACTCTATTATACGTCATCTCAGTCATCACTCCCTTCTTGATCATGTCACCTTTCACGCAATACATCCATCTCTTTTTAGGTCTACCTATACCGATGTACCTTTCCACGCTCATAACTAACGTTCTCCTTGTAACATGGGAGTCATCCCTACTCATGATATGCCCATACCATGCTAACCTTTATCTCCTTACCTTCTCTACAACTGGGGCTACTCTCAAACTTCCTTTATATCTATGCCAAATTTCATCAAAAAAGGTTGAACGGATTCAACCTTTTAGGGTACAAACTCTAGCAAACATCAATCGATCTAAATTTTGCATTTATAATATTAATATGATGGTAGTCAAGTCAATAGTTTGGTTATTACTACTTAGTTAATTTATTACAATATGAAGTGATCCATTCGCGACTTATAATTAGGTAGCATACATCATAAAAAATGTTTATTTTAGGATACAGTTCCATCACCTAATGTAAAGTGGACTTTGGACTTAGAGATTAAGATACGAGTATGACGAGTTTTTATTGTTTGCGTGTGGTTTATGTTCCTACTAACTTTCGCTCGAGACTCCGTCTGCGTGGAATTAAAAAAAAAGCAAAAGTGAGTAGTCTATATATTCTTCCAGACTATCCTCTACGTGTATACCAAATTTCATTTAAATCCGTTCAGCTGTTTAGGCTACAAACTCTTCATTCATTCATCCATCTAAACTTTGACATTTAGTTTTAGCTAGTTTACTAATATTTCCTTTAACCACTCCAACTAAGCTCTAGGTTTGTGCTAGGATATGGTTTATAATGGTCGAAATGTGGGACCCTTTGCCTAAATGTCTATAGGCCATACCTCAAACCATTAGGCTACTGGCATAATGCAAATATCAAGATACTAGCTGTTCCCTTGCTACTTCATCCGCATAAAATTATGAAAATTTTATTTTATTGTTTACATTTGTCAAATTATCAATTGCAAATGTCAAAATGACATGACATGATGACAACCTTGCTTCCTTGATGTTGGCAGCAACTTATGGTCTCTTTCCCACATTAGGGTTTTTATCTAAAATATTTACCCCCTAAGTTTAATAGCGTTTAAATATATAGCCTAAAGCGTGACGTAAGTGTAGGGCTTTTTATTAAAAAAAGAGTTATTCAAAAATATGCTGTAATTGCTGACATCTTAGGTAACAAAGTGTGTGTTTACGCTTTATTATAATAGTATAGATTTGAATGTTGCCTAGTGTTAAAAAATACCTGCAGTATGTTATTCCGAGCATCTTTAAGACTGTGTAAGATGAGTTTGCCGAGGTGATGTCTATCCGAAGGGATGCCACTGTTAGCGACCACACGACTTCCCAGCTCATTTAAATACCAATTAGAAGCATCACTAGCGTGTTTGTGGTACTTCATTTTTATCTGAAAGTCCAAAAAAACTCCTGAAAAGCAAAAGTATTCTTTTTATTTATTTTAATTACTAATATTATGATAGCAAAGGTTTAGATGAATGGATGGATGTTTCTAAGAGTTTGTAGCCGTAAAGTACTTGATGAAATTTGGCATAGACGGCATAGATCGTCTAGAAATCTTCTAGGAATATATAAAGGAACACAAAGGTTACTTATTTTTTTTAATTCCACAGAGTCGCATGCGAAAGCTAGTTTTACAAAATTTACAATATTTATTTCCTAAACTAATAACAAGTCCCGTCTTATGAGATATTTTATTTCACGACAAATAATTCTATTTCCATTCCTAGCGAAATAACGCTAGGTTTTATTAAAATAACTACACAAACGGTAAATATTAATTAAAGTGCTTCTTTCTTGTCTAACACATAAACATAAAATTTCTACTTACAGCTTTGTTTTTTTTTAAAAAAAATGAGCACTGAACATACAATTAAGATAACTGTCGTCTTCAGAGTCCATTAAATACTGCGATCAGACGCGATCTGCACTTATGTAATGTTGACGTTAATTATTGATAAGGGTAATGTTACACTGGGAAAGTTAACAGTCAAATGAATTAACACTTCAAATATTTTCTTTTTTATTACAGGGGGAAATCTTCAAATACCCTGCTATCGGGGGAAATGCGTAATGCCAGACTTACCATCGCCTCGGTGGCCATCTTCAAAAACGTCTACAAAGACTCGAGATCTTCAAATTCATGAAATTCAACGTGTTAACACACTCACTGTGTAACAGGCCGTTATCGGCCTGACGCGGTACTTAGCTGGTGCGGACGAAGAAAACTATGTCCCTCTCGCTAATGCGAAACGATTATCTCAGTTGTATGCATTACATGTATACATTACGTTTCTACAAATTTATAGCAATGGAATCTATCTTAGTGCTGGTGGGTCTAAAAAGACCTGCCTCGCACTGCGGAAATATTGGGAGCGCATTTTGGCCCGCCGCCGCACTAGATGAAGAATTATGATTTTAATTGTCGCAGTAATGTTTTTAAGAATAAAATATTTGTTTTAATATTTAAATTATTCTTATAATATGTTCTAAGTAATATTATGTTCGTTACCAAAGACTATTTTTTAAAACATATGTTTTATTATCAAATCTTTATTAATACATCAAATGTACGTAAAGATTTTACACAATTTAATTAATTACAAAGGTATATATATAAATAGATAAGTACATATTTTATTGTTTAAAAGATAAATAAAAAAATGTCAATGCGTCAGTGTGGTCCTATCTTAATACTTAAAATTGCCAGCTGTGCTTTATCTGTACGTGCTTTATTATATTGGTAAAAATCTTTAGTTACTAAATATAACTTAAGATAGCTGACAATATAAATACAAAGAGGTTATGTGGATCCCATTTCTCTTTACCTTTCGAATGCAGTAAGACCACATATTGCCGTCTCTATTATTTGAAAGAGAATGTAAAGGACATGTATTATACAGTCATTATAGGGGACAGTATAATCAACTGTGCAAAACGTAACTCACATGACCTTGAGGTAAAACTGGCATTTTTTTTAACGAACGAATACGTAGTTAAAAAATAATTGGTTAAATAAATTTTTTTCGTTTGTTTTATTGTAGTTAATAAAATTGGCGGCTCGGAACATGATAGTCGTTGCGTAGAACACAATTTTAGGTGTAGCGGGACGCGGAGGGAGATCTCCGCGCAACATGCAAATGACCTTGAATGACGAAGCTATTTAAAAGCACCTAATATCTAAAAAAACACACTGTTAAAACGTTTGTATTATTTGATATTATATTTGTGGTTGTTGAATACTCTCGTACAACAGTTCCCGCAGATATTAAATTTTGGCAACTCATTTTATAATTATTATCTTGGAAAATTACACCAATAATATGCAAGTCATCTTATTACGAACGATTGTGATTAGATTGTATGTACAAGTGGTTATATAGCTAATATAAATATAAATATTTCTTTCAACGATCACCGTTACTTCGTAATATAGACATGATTTATTGAGTAATCTCGTTTGGCCAAAACCATTCTTATCAATCAGCAAACACTTTTTTCTATTTATCGCTCGCTTGTTACTTCCCAAATAGTTGCTAACAGCTAAATAATGATTTGTTTATCTCTGTCGGTTTTGCGTAAACTTCTGTTATATTGAATAGTGAATATCTGCCTGTTATTATCCCACTCATGTTGGGTTACAGCATGAGGTTATGTCCTCCATATCGATTTATCTTGCGTCACCTAAGTCGTTCCCTTCTTGAAAGCAATCCATCTATCCGTATCTAATTTCTTAAATGCAAGCTCCTTATAAACTGTGCGCCATAGATTTTATTAACTTAGAAATTAGAAGTACACAAATTATATGTGTAACATTTCTGATAACAATAAGCCAAATAAATTGTATACACTTTTGCTATTATTTTTATCCAGGCGTCAAAATATCTATGTAAGATCTGGTAATAGCTTTAATTGGTTTCATATAAAGAATTCCACATGTAAATATAAATAATCGCAGTAAAAATTCACTCTTGTAGTACTTTTATTTTTACTACCTTTAAAATATATGTTTATACGTATTTTAATCTAAAAATGTGGTATAGACTTAGATTTATAACTTCATAATAATGGTAGCCCTGATATTCCTAGAGCATCGCCTAGCGTTTATACTATTTAGTTAGAACATATATTGTTACATTGGAGTGCTTCGTAACATAAATGTAACAAGAATCCAAGGCGAAGGTCCAGGAACATACGACTAGTTATAAATAACTGCTGTCGTGAGTCATTACGTTATCATCGCTCACGACATCACTCGTATCGTAGTTCGATTTTAACTTAGAACAGGCACACCTACTAAACTATCGCAGAACTGTTGTGCGATTGTCGATTGTCGAATGTTTCGCAGCCTCAACTGTTTAGTTGCACAACTAAAAATTGAGTGCCTCCATAGTCATAGCAATCAAAGGAAGAGAAAAGAGTTGTGCGATAATTTAGCTTCAGGTTTGCGAACGTTCTTATCAAATAAGATCTCATCTAAATTGTAGATCTAAAAGTTACATTTATTTATAACTAGATGTCGCCAGCGACTACGTCAAGACGAGATTTTAAAAAATATTAGCCTATGTGTTCTCCCAGACTATGCTCTACATCTATGCCTTTCATGTAGATCCGTTCAATCAAGGGGATATCTTCTATCAAACATATAAACTTTCGCATTCATAAGTAAGATAAGATTTTATCGTTGGTCTTGTAAAGATATCTAGTCTACCTTATTTCAAAAGTCAATATGAAGTTGCTTTACACACTTAAATTCTCTTTGGAATATCATGCGTCTACTTTTGGCAATGAAAATGACAGTAAAACAGAAAAATGTGAACATCTCGATCAACAAGTTGACGTAAATAATTATTTCGCTGCAAAAACCTTTGGAGAACTAGTACCAACTAGTACAAACCGGTCAGACGTAACGTAACAATCTTGTTTGTTGTTATTTTCCGTTAATTACTTCATACTGATTAACTAGTGTAGAGCTAATCGCAAGTGACTTTAACCTGTAAATATCATCACATAACCAAACACAAAATTTAACAGTGGTAGAGCCCGCTTTGGCCGCGACTCCGTCGGCGTGGAATGAAATGAATGAAAAAAAAACAAAACTAAGTAGCCTATGTGTTCTTCCAGGCTATCCTCTACATCCATACCAAATTTTATCGGAATCGGTTCAGCCGTTTAAGCTACAAACTTTAACAAACATCCATCTTAACTTTCGCATTTATAATATTAGTATGATGGTGTTGTATTTTCATAACCAATGAGAATTTAAGTTAAAAATATAATACATTTGTTTCTGTTAGTTTAAATACTTCTTAAGTGTTTGTACCATTTTTTGTATTAGTACGATTTATATCGTGACTACTATGATTTTAATTGTAAATGTCATTACGTAGTCAATTTAATTTTAATTAATTTATCAGTTAAATTTTTAAGTTTGTTAATGTAAATTTAATACGACAGCACATAAATCGACATTTATTGTTAACTAGCTGGTCCCATGCGAATTCATCCGCATGAAAATAAAAATCATTTTATTATTAACATTTGTCAAATTATCAATAGCAAATGTCAAAATGACATGACATGACAAACCTTGGCAATCTTACTTTCTTGATATTGGCAGCAACTTATGGTCTCTTAGGGTTTATATCCAAAGTATTTACCCCTTAAGTTTAATGGCGTGAAAATATATAGCCTAAAGCGTAACGTAAGTGTAATATTCAAAAATATGCTGTAATTGCTGACATCTTAGGCAACAAAGAAGTGTGTGTTTACGCTTTATTATAATAGTATAGATATATAAATCTAGATTTGCTATTTCTCTAGTAGACGATGTTTACTTTAAAATGTTAGTTTGCGTAAAATGTGTTGTAAAATCAAGGACGACGTGAAATCGCTTGATTCATCGACAGTTACTTTTGTAAATCTATTCTCAGTATAAAACGTTTAAATCTATAAAATGCATCAATAAGTAGGACTTGATCTGTATAAATAAACTAGCTGCCCGCGACTGCGTCCACACAATATTAAGATAAAAGTAGCATATAGCCTGTCTATGTCAGCTACCTTTCAGTGAACGTCCGGTCGAAATCGGTCTAGCTGTTTCGGAGATTACCCGGAACAAACGCGGCTTGCAGACAGACAGACAAAAAAAATAATTGTGATTTTCGTTATAAGTAACGTAAATGCATATTTCCGATGTGGATTTTTTCTTTTGATAATACAAAAAGACACTTTAATTTTATTATATGTATAGATTATAGGTCTTTGCGATTATTGATGACAGTTAATTCAATCTCTCTTTTTAGTACCAATTGCCACCACCACTAACCGCGACCGTCAGCGCCAAGATGGCGAAAAACAAAAAGGCACAAAAAACTTATAACCTGTCCCTTTATAAAGGTTAATCGCAGAAATTATTATCGTAAATACACATAAGAATTAAAAATATTGATACGTTGTGTTGCACGATTTTGTAATTATAGATAGATTTTACGAAAGCCACGATTGTGGTTACTAGTTCAACAAGAAACACGCAGCAATCATAATAGCTATCACATCGCATTGTAACTGACGTGTGGTGTTTATTTACCGGTAAAATAAAATTACAAAATGGAACAACTTATCGGAAAGAAATACAAATTAAAAACATCGGACAATTTTGATGAATATTTAAAATATATTGGTAAGTAATTATTGTATATTTTCTAGTTCAAAGTATTTTTTTTAATGTATTTAAATAACAATGCTTCCATTGTTTAGTTGTCATTGACAATGTTTTTTACGTATTTATTTTTAATTAATGTTGAAATGAGGTTTTATATGTTTAGTAAAACTGCATTATTACCTAGTATTTTACTACTATTATATGCAAAAGTTTGGATGGGTGTATTTAGAATTTGCCGCCTAAATTGCTTAACGGATCTCGATGTTATAACAAAGACATTATACTATCTGTGCTGTAGAGCATAGTATGCATAAAGGCTACTTACTTTTGTTTTTTTAATTTCACATTGACCGAGTTAAAATTAAAAGTAATGTTCAAGTATTGAATTAAAATAACTGGCCATTTTTGAATTTGGTAATCCATAACTTTTTTTCTTTTTTTGTTTTGTAAACGAAAACGAAGTGGAAAACAGTAGTAACGACCTTTCTCTTATCTTATCTCTATTATTTACTTTGGTTGACTATTTGCCTCACATACCAACCAATCGACACCTTACAATCATTTCTATGACTGATCTCGTTTCGTCGGACGGGTCAAAAAACATTCAGCATTTTTACAATTTTTGTGGCATTTAAAATTAACACAATAATTTAATATCTGAATAGTTAAAAACAAATCGTACTCGTTCTTACTAACATAATGGATATAGATGTCTGTTAGAGTTTGTAGTCTACTCCTAAACGGTTCTCCATGGAAGGCATAGATGTAGAGAATAGTCTGGAAGAACACATAGGCAACATTTTTTTATTCCACGTGGACGGAGTCACAGGTTAGTTACGCAGGAGTTATGTGAACACTGCAAGGTAATATGTAATTTTCCATTGACGGAACTGTTTCACAATGCTTTGTGGTTTGACATTGACCATTGATATTTATCTTATTTTATACTAGCGGCCGCCCGCGACTTTGTCAGCGCGGAGTAAAAAATATCTAATTTACTCCTGCACATACATGTCACATTCCAATGAAAGTCTCATCAAAATCAATCAAACAGTTTTGGACGTTACACGGATCGAACGCGTATTTGCGAACAGACCGACAAATATTTAATATTCGTTATAAGCAATGTATACTACATCATGTTCACGATTTTGTTTTTGTTATTGCATACGGACACGCCAATTATATTATATGTATAAAAGATTAGTCACATGATTTCTGTTTGGGTTACGTAAGAGTGAGACTCACATATTTTTTCTCGTGGACAATTATTTAAAACTAGCTTCACCCGCGACTTTGTCCGTAGAATTAAAATACAAAAGTGAATTTCCTATGTGTTCTTCTGGACTATCCTCTACGTCTATGCCAAATTCAACTATTTAGGCTATAAACTCTAAGAAACATCCATCAATCCATCCTTCCATCTAAACTTTCGCATTTATAATAGCTTCGCCCGCGACTCTGTCCGCGTGAAATTAAAAAAGTAAATAGCCTATGTGTTCTTTCAGACTATCCTCTACGTCTACAAAGTCTTACAAACATCCATCCATCTAGATTTTCGCATTTATAATATTAGTAAGAAGTATTCGCTTCGGTGAATCCACTGCATCTTTATCAATCGTCGAAAGAGTCTTCTGTATACAGAGGGTATAAAGTATTGGGTGTCATAGATTTAAGTAAATCAAGGTGACTATCACCTCCTTAGCGATGTTAATGGTTATAAAACCATTAGCACGCGCGATTCGAACCGGCTTCACCAGATAAGGTAGCACACAACCTTTCAACTGTTGTGACGTTATTACGAAACATGGCGCCTTCTGCAGCGATTCCAACATCAGGGGTTATTTTAAATAACACTAGCTGTTCCCGTGCGACTTCATCCGCATGAAATTATGAAAATTTTATTTTATTGTTACATTTGTCAAATTATCACGACATCATTATATGATGTCAAACCATGGCAACCTTGCTTCCTTGATGTTGGCAACAACTTATGGTCGCTTTCCCACATGAAGGTTTTTTCCAATGTATTTACCCTCTAAGTTTAGTAGCGTGAAAATAACTATATAGTCTAACGCGTGTCGTAAATGTGTGGCTTTTTATGAAAGAGACAATTATTCAAAAATATGCTGTAATTGCTGACATCCTACAACACAAAGTAGTGTGTGTTTACGCTTTATTATAATAGTATAGATTATCGATGACCTAGAAGGCCGCTGCCCCTACCGACGCCCATATTTGCTTCTTTATGACATAGTTACAAAAGCCTTTTTTTTCAATTCCAGGCGTTGGATTCATATCTCGAAAAGCAGCAAATTCCGTGTCACCGACTTGTGTGTTGACACAAAACGACGATGGTTCATACACGTTGGCTATGCTGACTACATTACGAAACATTTATACAACTTTTAAACTGGACGAAGAGTTCGAAGAGGAAAGGGCGGATGGTACAAAGGTAACTAATATCTAAGTGCTTTTTTATAAGGAGCCAAATATACGCGAACACCGAAGTGATAATCGACGCCAAGACATTCGTACTACCATCAGAACTACAGATGGGTTTCTGGTCTATGAGAAGGTGATACGATTCTTGAAGGGTCCTAAGTCAATAGCAGTTTGTAACCGTTTACCTTTTTCTTGCCCTAAAATTCTATTGCCGTGTCAGTTTTTGCCGTACTTTTTACTCTTCGATTAAGGCGTAGTCACTAAGCAATAAAAATTGTTAACATAATCAGAGGAATTCGACAATGGTGAGGTTTTTAACCAACCGGTATTATTATTTTGATATTTACAGGTTAAATCAACAATAGTACTTGAAGGTAACAAATTAATACAGTCCCAAATAGAACCGAATGGAAGAAAATCAACACACGTCAGGGAATTCACACAGAAAACTTTAACAGTGGTAAGTATTAACAAATTTTTCTACGGCAAAATGTATAGTCGCGGAAATCCGCCATGATCCACTTTGGTGTTGCAACGGGATTATTCCCAACCGTCACCCCTCTTTGTCTCCAAGCGAGAATAAAAAGTTTCATCCGTCCCTCCTTTTAGGCCCATTTTCACCAATAAGGTGCAAGATGGAACCGTTATGAATTAAAATAAGTTCCAACCGTCCCCTCGTCGCAAAAGGTGGGACGAATGAAAATTTTACTCTCATCTGTTATCACGTGGGTACAGAGTGGGGTGACGGTTGGGAATAATCATTGCAGGACAAGCTCCGCCTTTTGCTACAAATAAGTAGGTTTAGTGTATTTGTTTGAAGGTCGGTTTTGTTTTTTTTCGTACGGATACTATAAGCTGCAATGTATTGGTTTTTATCCGCGTCTCATTTCAAAATGTTCAAATGATTGTTGTCTAAGGTGGAACGCCGCCAATTTCCCCGACTGTACATTTCCTATTTCATAACAAAAAAAATCAGTTTAGATTTGACTCGTTAGTAAAGTTGCTATTAATGTTTACACAGGCGTTTAACCAAAGAATAAAGTTGAATTGTTTGCAGCCATTTAAAATAAAAAATCTATTATAGATATCGTCTCAAGGATCGGAAATATTTTTACTTAGTGTTAACTTTTGCTTTTTATTTATCATTCTGGTTTTTATATAACTATTTTCTATTTCCAGACGTCAACTGCAGAAGGATGGAACGGCCAATGTGTCAGAGTCTACGAACTTGTTGAATAACGCTACATTTATGGTTTATTTAGATTATTTTTAATTCTTTACTATGGAGCATTGTAATATAAGCTTTTTTATAAGAATGTAATTAAATAATAAAGTAACAAGATCTCATTTTGCGTTGTGTTTTAATAAAGATTTCGATAAAGTTTAAAAAAAAAACAATTTAATGATAGATAATAGAAATAAAATTCAACGTAATTATGTAAATTCTTTTATTTATAGATTAAAGAATTCTCATTGAATATACCATCCATATTCCTCAGGAGTTTTTAATACCTCTCCATTGTGTCCCCACAATAACCTATCATTAAATACATCCAAATTTGAATCCAATATAATACCTTGATTGTACTCTTTATTTATTAGCAAAAACATTAAAACGTAATTAACCATAATTGGATTCAAATACCATTCAAATCTTTCTTCGCTTGTATCTTTAGAACCCCAAGCTTGTCTGTCACCGACATTATTTGTTATTGAATCCAATTTTAAAAATAAGCCATGCTCATAGTTCCTTATTTTGAACACAACACAATCATCCTTCAAAACTGGTACAAAATTCCATTTAACTCGTTCGCTTGTTTTGTCTTTACTATCTCCCCAAGCTAATCTATTTTTATCTGAATTAGTACCGTAATCTAATTTCAGAGCTAGATTAAATTTCTTATTCAATATCACCACATGCTCTTCTTTCAATATAGTTTGAAATACTAATGGAAAATATTTTGTAACTATGTCCATACAATTTGAATGCCAGAGTTGGTAAGCATATGTCATCACATTTTTATTACCTTCAACCAGTAATTTCGTTATAACGTCAAAGATTAAACTGCTATTGCCACTCTCATCGATTATTTTGCTTTTTAATATAGCATTAACGTAATTACCATCCACGACATTTTTATACAAATAATTACTTAGATCAGATAAATTCAAATAAGCACGGAAACTATTAAACATAGATAAGCCCAATAATTTCATTGGCAGAATAAATTCTGAACAGTAATTCAATTTTTTCTCTTTCAAAGCTCCTTCCAGCGTCTTTATATCAAGGGAATCTTCATTTAAACCGAACACAATGACTTTGCCGACCTCTTCATTGACGATTCTCGCTATATCTTTGGCACAACTTTCATTAATAGTTGCCCCCAGGACTGTTATAAGTTTTACGGAATTATTCTTGATATAACCACTTGTATCACAGTTTGTAGAACTAACAACTGGAATTCTGTTCGGTATTTTCCTGTTTTTATCCGGACCTTTGCTTACGAGTTGAGACACATCGTTAATATTATAACAATCAGCGAATCCTGTGCGACCTTCAGGGGCAGTTATTTTTCCTTCCCCCAATAATCGACATGATCAACAAATTTACAGTAAGATATTGGTATTTTTACCAAATTGTAATCGCCTATAAACGGCACCTCGGAATATGGATACTTTTTGTCATCATTTTTGTCGTAGTTCGGCGGTTCCGCGAATCTCCAAGTGTTTAAGAGGGCCATGTCTTATTTGATTACCTAAAAGTATTAAAACCGATTTGTAAAATGTATAAATAGTTATTATTAAAATTAATACTACACTAAAAAATAAATTAGTAAAGAAACCGTTATTGTTATTGTTAAGTTTAGGTTAGTAAGGACATGGGAAAATTATCAGCATTCTTCCTCCTTATCCTATTCCCGTAGCGGCGCAACAGGTTTTTGTCCTCCAGATAACTCTATCATACGTCATCTCAGTCATCGCTCTCTTCTTGATCATGTCACCTTTCATGCAATCCATCCATCTCCTTCTAGGTCTAACTCTACACTCATATCTAACACACCTTGTTACATACCATCATCCCTCCTTATACCATGCACCTACCATCACATGGAGATGAAAACTACTAAAACAATTAGACAAATAATGAGTTAATTCTAAAATATCAGAAACATATTAAAACAGAACTTACCACGATTGGGGCAAAAAAAAAAGCTGTTGCCCGCGATTATATCTGTGCGGAAACAAAAAAGCAAAGTAAGTCGCCTACGTGTTCTTCCAGATTTATCTACAATCGAGCTCCGTTCAGCAGTTTAGGCTACAAACACTAACAAACATCCTTCCAAACTTTCGCATTTATAACATTACAAGTTTTATAGTAATCAGCAACATTTCCAATGTGGTTTTTTATCTGACCTATTTAAATGTTGTGGTTCCTGATAACGATAACGGAATATGAAAATAACTAACAGTTCAACTGACAGTTTAAATTTTGCATGCACTTGTTGTCAGAACCAAGGATGGATCCAGCTTTGGCGTCAAGGGGGGTCACATAGTCGTGGTGAAGTCAAGAGATTGACAAAATATGTAAATATATTTTGTCAACTTGACCAACCAGCCCAGGGGTGGTCATGACCCCCCTACCCCTGGATCCGCCATTAGTTAGAACTAAGCGTCTTAAAACGGGATTAACTGTCTGATGTATTATCTATTTTCCGTATAGATCATACAATAAGAAAAAATATGTCATGCGGGAAAAGAGCAAAAACAACAAGCCAATAGTCGCAAAGAGTCAAGGTTACTTGATGTTTGCAATTGGCAGTTTTACAGAATGTAAATAATAAAACAGTTAACTATATTTTTTTAAAGAATGAAGCCACACTGGTACAGCTAGTATTAAGTGGAATACGAAACATTTCACAACTGATATCTATAGTCAAATCTATATAAATGAAGTAGATATTTTAGTGAGGAAACATTGTGATTCGTCCTGCACATATCTACGTAGAAATTCAAGATGTATGTGAAGTTAAAATGCGTTGGACCAGCGTGTTTGAATATTGGTCGCGGAAGAAAGCGCAAGCGTTCCCGTGACCCAGCCACTGGCGGACAGAAGGAACACCACTGGGTTTTTAGTGGTTATTCCGGCCATCTTCCATCTTCTCGGCCGGCGAGTCCCACATACCCCCACTGGTAACAGGGGGGATGCGTAAATGCATTTTCCCAGCGAGAAAAAAAATCATTTATCAGTGGTAGAGCCTGCTTTAACATCGTCGCACAAATGGGTCGGCTCGCCCCCAGTAATACCACGACCACACAGAAAACAGGCGTGAAGTGGAAGCAATTCCGCGTTTCGTCTGATAAGTGTGGTGCCGGAGGCCTAATTTTAGTCCCTTTCCCGTTCCACCCTTTTCTTAAGAGAAAAGGATGGGAAGGAAAAGTGGATTTGTCGGTGGAGGAGACGCATAGGAAGGAGAAATGTACTCTTTATGTGCGTCTCCTCATCCGTCAATTAAGGGTAGGCAACGCATCTGCAATTGCGGATGTTTATGGGCAGCGGTCGCTTTCCATTTCCGTGGATATATGTGGCCGCTTGCTCGTTTGCCACCTTATATTGTAAAAAAAAAGCGTGTTTGACTAAGACCTAATTATCTCCAATTTGTGGTAGACGCGAGCACATTTTACTTTTTTAGAGTCTTTAGGGGAGGTAGCTGCCCCCTCTGCCCCACAGTCAGTTAAACACTCGGCGACGCGTATGGGCTCGAGAATTTGAGATCACGTATTATGTAGGAATAGCCGATACGGATGGAGTAGCCAAAGCGACTTTATGTAATAATTTGGTAAGCTTTGCCCATGACACAATACTGTTATCTTAATCTACAAATAAGTATTAATACGATTATAAAGTGTCATTGTAATTTCATCATACAACATAATAGTGGAAATAACAGATAAATTAATGATGTCATAATTTAAAATATCACATACTAGCTGTTCCCGTGCGGCTCCATCCGCATGAAATTATAAAAATTTTATTTTATTGTTTACATTTGTCAAAGTATCAATATCAAATGTCAAACTGACATGACATGGCAAACCTTGGGAATCTTGTTTCCTTTATGTTGGCAGCAACTTATGGTCTATTTCCCACATTAGGGTTTTATCCAAAACATTTACCCCCTAAGTTTAATGGCGTGAAAATATATAGCCTAAAGCGTGACTTAAGTCTAAGGCTTTTCATTAAAAAAAGAATTATTCAAGAATATGTTGTAATTGCTGACATCTTAGGCAACAAAGAAGTGTGTGTTTACGCTTTATTATAATAGTATAGATAGTATAGATATCACATATTGACCTTTGAATCGTGACAATGTCATACTTTCTAGTTCTTAATGTTTACTCGATCATTCTGCAACGTTTCAACATATCTTATTAAAATTGGGCACAGATATAAAACAAAGTCTGGAGTACACATGAATGTTTGTTAGAGTTTGTAGACTAAACTGCTGAACGGATTTCCATGTGGATGATGTAGATGATAGTGTGGAAGAACACATAGGCTACTTACTTTTGTTTTTCTTTTTTTAATTCCACACGGACGGAGTCGCGGGCAACAGCTTGTGTAATATAAACGAGATAATCTGATTAGAGGAATGTTTCTTAATATCTCCCTAGCATATAAACGAATCCCGAAGTAGTTCAGATACAAAACACGGTATGGAAAAAGTTAGGTTACTTTAAAGAGTTTTTTTAATTCACTGCAGACGGAGAGGCAACAGCTAATACTGTATTATGCCATAACGAGAAAATACGAATTGGATATCATTTTCATTTTTGGCGTCTTGCAAATAACAGTAACGAATTGATAGGACGTGATTCAACATAAGACTAAAATCATCACATTTCTTAGGTTAGCCAACAGAATTTCCTATTTACTTAAACTATTTGAGATGTAGGTTTTATCCTGTGAGAATTGATCTCCAGAAAGTAGTGCCAACTTAAATTATAATCCACGATATGCCACTGGCTTTTGTTTCAATTTTTTTTGCATTTAAATCCGAAGCAAAAGTATCTTTTAACAACACGAAAATATTTTGTATTATGATATCAATACACACCTATAATTCGTAATGATAAGATATTCATTATCTACAGGAAATTGCTTATAAATATCGTATGTCGGCAAATTCAATTATTCAGTAATCGACGATTGTTGATTTAGATTCGCAAAAGTCTAAAATGGCCTTCCTCGGTAAACTATACTCACACGACCGAGATGAAAACTATGAACCGTACATCGAAAGTTTAGGTAAGAACTCTTTCGTAATCTATACTGATAAAGAAGAAAGATTTGTATTTTTGTATGTATTGTAATAACTCAAAAACTATTTTCACTATAAAAAAGCTACGTTATCAGAAAATAACATAGATATTTTTTTTTAAATTTCACGCTGACGAAGTCGCGAGCAACAGCCAGTAAAATTGTATAACTAATATTTGACACCTTGATTTTCAAATATGTAAATATATTTTGCTTTATTGTTAAAACATCAATTTATTGTTAGCTAAATGTGTTTTTTTTACTAAAAACCATCGCTTGTTTGTCCATTGCCATACCAAATATAAAATGTTAAATGACTAGCTTGCACTCGCGAGGCCGTTAGCATGGAATTAAAAAAAGCAAAAGCTACAGTGTAGTTTACATCTATGACAAATTTCATTGAGATCCATTTAGAAGTATTGGCAACAAACTCTAACATAACATCCATCAATTCATCTAAACTTTAGAATTTATAATATTAACTAACTGTCTCCCGCAAACGTAGTTAGCGCTTTGAACCACCCGTTAGGCCAATTTAACACCGCGGAATTGAAAAAGTATGCCTGTCAATGTCAGCTACCCCGCAGTGAAATTCCCGACGAAATCGGCCCAGCAGTTTCGGAGATTGCCCGGAACAAACGCAGCTTGCGGACAGACAGACAAAAATTTTTAATGCGATTTTCGTTATCAGCAACGCAAATACATCATTATTCCGAAATCTGGAATTTTTCTTTTGATATTACAACAGACACTCCAATTTTATTATGTTTATAGATATATAGATAAGTTTAGTAAGATTAACTTTATAGGTTTGCCGGCGGATAGAGTAGCCAACTTAAAGAACTACAAGCCACAACAGAAGCTGGAGAAGAACGGAGACACTTACACCATGACAGCTGTCAGTGCAGCGGGAGATCGGACAATATCTTTCAAAGTAGGCGAGGAGTTCGATGAGAACCTTGCTGAAGGACATAATGTAAGCATAAACAACGCGATTTTACTTTGAAGAAATGTAGCTTTATGTTATATTAACTGTTGCTCGTGACTTCGGCCGTGTAAAATAATAAATAACTGAAAAATATGGCCTGTGTTACTCACTTATAGCTCTATGGTGAAAGAATTTTTGAAATCGGCTCAGTAGATTTTGAGTAATTCAATACATACAAAAATACAAATCTTTCCTCTTTATAATATTAGTATAGATAATGAATACATGATCATGCACATCGGTAGTCAATCTGGCTAAGTCTAGGTGAGGGGGCAGCTACCGCCAAAACAGTATTCGTATTCGTTTTTTTGTAGTTTCCAGGTCGCGCCACTTCTGCCCCCCGGCGTGCCTATTATCATGTAAAAATTAATTATCTATTAGTTTAAAAATTTAATTATATCGATAAAATGGCTATCGGTCATTAAAATTCGTTTGTTATGGTATCATGATATAAGCCGATATCAGTAATCTTACTAGTATTAAAACCGACTTCCAAACAAAATACACTAAAAACAAAACAAAATATTCTCAAAAAAACAGTACACTAAAAAGTAACGAAATAATCCTTTGAAAATAGTAAACCTATTGTAGCTGTTATGTCTATATTGTACAATTATTATTACTTTGATGTCGGTGTCAGCCAAGGTATGCAGTGATATTTATACGTAAGGGTTTCCACATTTTTACCATAACAATTAACATTTGTGAGTATAGTAACGTTTAAGTAATGAATCTACATTGACTGACACCGACTTCAAAGTAATAATAATTGTACAATATAGACATAACAGCTACAATAGGTTTACTATTTTCAAAAGATTATTTCGTTACTTTTTAGTGTACTGTTTTTTTGAGAATATTTTGTTTTTAGAGTATTTTGTTATGTTTTTAGTGTATTTTGTTTGGAAGGCGGTTTTGTTTTTTTATTAAAAAGTTTATTTATTTCTCGATTTTTAGTGAATCTAAACGTCGCAGTATGATAATCACTAGCTTTCAAACCAAAAATGAGTTATCTAAATCGATTATATAAGAAATTAAGTAAAGATCTAATACATCGTTGCAATCATTCACTCATAATTCTGTCCAGCCGCGCGCCGCTGTTGCCCGTGAGTTTTAATATTTTGATAACTTCTAGAATCTTTGTCAGAATTACATACTGTAAAGGGCAATTATGATCTACATTTAATACTCTATCGAGAAAACATATTTATTTGGATAAGGATTCATACCAAATAAGAATAAAAGCGTTTTAAATGAAGTCTATTGCATTTATTTGACGGTTTTCGCGAAACAAACGGTTATTGTGCGACAACCTTAAGAGATAGATATATACTATTGCGGACTTAAATATAGCTAATTAAATGAGCTACAATTCTTTCATACATCATTTTATGTAGATCTTATAGTTTAGGCTACGTAAGTCAAGAAAGCAAACTTTGTTACAAGTTGGTATTTTTTTCTGCGACTCGTAATTTGCTAATTATGATATCTCCTAAACTATTGATCGGAATTACACACTTCCAAGGGCATTTATAATCTACATTAAATTCTCTTGATGATAGACACATTTATTTGGATAAGGATTCATACCGAACACGAGTAATATCGTTGAAAGTGGGGTGTAGATTTCGAGCGATATTTTAATGAAAAAAGTGGTTATTGTGCGACAATATTAATAGATAGATATATACTATCGCGGACTTTTATTTAGCAAATTTAATGGGCTACAATTCTTCCATACATCATTTTTATGTAAGTCTTATAGTTTAGGCAAAGAAAACTTTCGCATTTATAATAACTTCGTCCGCGATCCTTCCGCGTAAAATTAAAAAAAAAGTAAGTAGCCTATGTGTTCTTCTAAAGTATCCTCTACATCTATGTCAAATTTCATAGAGATCCGTTTAGTAGTTTAGAATAGAAGTCTTACAAACATTTATCCATCCATCTAAATTTTCGCATCTATAATATTAGTAAGAAGTAAGATATTCGCTTCGGTGAATCCACTGCATCTTTATCAATCTCCGAAGGGGTCTTATGTACTCGTATAGAGGGGGTATAAAGTATTGGGTGTCACAGGTTTAAGTAAATCAAGGTAACTGTCCTTAGCGACGTTAATGGTTATAAAACCATTAGCACGCGCGATTCGAACCGGCTTCACCAGATAAGGTAGCACACAACCTTTCAATTGTTGTGACGTTATTACGAAACATGGCGCCTTCTGCAGCGATTTCAACATCACGGGTTATTTTAAATAACACTAACTGTTCCTGTGCGACTTCATCCGCATGAAATTATGAAAATTTTATTTTATTGTTTACATTTGTCAAATTATCACGACATCATTACATGATGTCACACCATGGCAACCTTGCTTCTTTGATGTTGGCAATAATTTATGGTCGCTTTCCCACATGAAGGTTTTTTTCTAATGTATTTACCCCCTAAGTTTAGTAGCGTGAAAATAACTATATAGTCTAAAGCGTGTCGTAAATGTGTGGCTTTTTATGAAAGAGAAAATTATTCAAAAATATGCTGTAATTGCTGACATCCTACAACACAAAGTAGTGTGTGTTTACGCTTTACTATAATAGTATAGATATAGATTATCGATGACCTAGAGGGCCGCTGTCCCTACCGACGCCCATATTTGCTTCTTTATGACATAGTAACAAAAACCTTTTCTTTTAATACCAGGCGTTGGATTCATATCTCGAAAAGCAGCAAATTCCGTGTCATCGACTTGTGTGTTGACACAAAACGACGATGGTTCATACACGTGGGCTATGCTGACCACATTACGAAACATTTATACAACTTTTAAACTGGACGAAGAGTTCGAAGAGGAAAGGGCGGATGGTACAAAGGTAACTAATATCTAAGTGCTTTTTTATAAGGGGCCAAATATACGCGAACACCGAAGTGATAATCGACGCCAAGACATTCGTACTACCAGCAGAACTGCAGATGGGTTTCTGGTCTATGAGAAGGTGATACGATTCTTGAAGGGTCCTAAGTCAATAGCTGTTTGTAACCGTTTACCTTTTTCTTGCCCTAAAATTCTCCGTGTCAGTTTTTGCCGTACTTTTTACTCTTCGATTAAGGCGTAGTCACTAAGCAATACAAATTGTTAACATAATCAGAGGAATTCGACAATGGTAAGGTTTTTAACCAACCGGTATTATTATTTTGATATTTACAGATTAAATCAACAATAGTACTTGAAGGTAATAAATTAATACAGACCCAAATAGAACCGAATGGAAGAAAATCAACACACGTCAGGGAATTCACACAGAAAACTTTAACAGTGGTAAGTATTAACAAATTTTTCTACGGCAAAATGTATAGTCGCGGAAATCCGCCATGATCCACTTTGGTGTTGCAACGGGATTATTCCCAACCGTCACCCCTCTTTGTCTCCAAGCGAGAATAAAAAGTTTCATCCGTCCCTCCTTTTAGGCCCATTTTCACCAATAAGGTGCAAGATGGAACAGTTATGAATCAAAATAAGTTCCAACCGTCCCCTCGTCGCAAAAGGTGGGACGAATGAAAATTTTACTCTCATCTGTTGTCACGTGGGTACAGAGTGGGGTGACGGTTGGGAATAATCATTGCAACGGGACAAGCTCCGCCTTTTGCTACAAATAAGTAGGTTTAGTGTATTTGTTTAAAGGTCGGTTTTGTTTTTTTTCGTACGGATACTATAAGCTGCAATGTATTGGTTTTTATCCGCGTCTCATTTCAAAATGTTCAAATGATTGTTGTCTAAGGTGGAACGCCGCCAATTTCCCCGACTGTACATTTCCTATTTCATAACAAAAAAAATCAGTTTAGATTTGACTCGTTAGTAAAGTTGCTATTAATGTTTACACACGCGTTTAACCAAAGAATAAAGTTGAATTGTTTGCAGCCATTTAAAATAAAAAATCTATTATAGATATCGTCTCAAGGATCGGAAATATTTTTATAACTTTTGCTTTTTATTTATCATTCTGGTTTTTATATAACTATTTTCTATTTCCAGACGTCAACTGCAGAAGGATGGAACGGCCAATGTGTCAGAGTCTACGAACTTGTTGAATAACGCTACATTTATGGTTTATTTAGATTATTTTTAATTCTTTACTATGGAGTATTGTAATGTAAACTTTTTTATAAGAATGTAATTAAATAATAAAGTAACAAGATCTCATTTTGCGTTGTGTTTTAATAAAGATTTCGATAAAGTTTAAAAAAAAAAAACAATTTAATGATAGATAATATAAATAAAACTCAACGTAATTATTAAAATTCTTTTATTTATAGTTTAAAGAATTCTCATTGAATATACCATCCATATTCCTCAGGAGTTTTTAATACCTCTCCATTGTGTCCCACCAATAACCTATCAAGATTTACATCAAAATTTGAATCCAATATAATACCTTAATTGTACTCTTTATTTATTAGCAAAAACATTAAATCGTAATTAACCATAATTGGATTCAAATACCATTCATATCTTTCTTCGCTTGTATCTTTAGAACCCCAAGATATTTTAGTGAGGAAACATTGTGATTCGTCCTGCACATATCTACGTAGAAATTCAAGATGTATGTGAAGTTAAAATGCGTTGGACCAG
>NW_013524935.1:4710085-4749567 GCF_000836215.1 Papilio polytes
TGGCCGCTTGCTCGTTTGCCACCTTATATTGTAAAAAAAAAGCGTGTTTGACTAAGACCTAATTATCTCCAATTTGTGGTAGACGCGAGCATATTTTACTTTTTTAGAGTCTTTAGGGGAGGTAGCTGCCCCCTCTGCCCCACAGTCAGTTACACACTCGGCGACGCGTATGGGCTCGAGCCTAATTTGAGATCACGTAGTATGTAGAGTAGCCGATAAGGATGGAGTAGCCGAAGCGTCATTATGTAATAATTTGGTAAGCATTGCCCATGACACAACACTGTTATCTTAATCTACAAATATTAATACGATTATAAAGTGTCAATGTAATTTCATCATACAACATAATAGTGGAAATAACAGATAAATTAATGATGTCATAATTTAAAATATCACATACTAGCTGTTCCCGTGCGGCTCCATCCGCATGAAATTATGAAAATATTATTTTATTGTTTACATTTGTCAAATTATCAATATCAAATGTCAAACTGACATGACATGACAAACCTTGGGAATCTTGTTTCCTTTATGTTGGCAGCAACTTATGGTCTCTTTTCCACATTAGGGTTTTATCCAAAACATTTACCCCCTAAGTTTAATGGCGTGAAAATATTCAGCCTAAAGCGAGACTTAAGTCTAGGGCTTTTTATTAAAAAAAGAATTATTCAAGAATATGTTAAATTGCTGACATCTTAGGCAACAAAGAACTGTGTGTTTACGCTTTATTATAATAGTATAGATATCACATATTGACCTTTGAATCGTGACAATGTCATACTTTCGAGTTCTGCTATTAATACCATAACCATATCTTATTAATATTATAAATGCGAAAGTGTAGATGGATGGATGTTTGTTAGAGTTTGATCCCGGGAATTGTTTTAATTCCTCACGGACGGAGTCGCGGGCAACAGCTTGTGTAATATAAACGAGATAATCTGATTAGAGGAATGTTTCTTAATATCTCCCTAGCATATAAACGAATCCCGAAGTAGTTCAGATACAAAACACGGTATGGAAAAAGTTAGGTTACTTTAAAGAGTTTTTTTAATTCACTGCAGACGGAGAGGCAACAGCTAATACTGTATTTTGCCATAACGAGAAAATACGAATTGGATATCATTTTCATTTTTGGCGTCTTGTAAATAACAGTAACGAATTGATAGGACGTGATTCAACATAAGACTAAAATCATCACATTTCTTAGGTTAGCCAACAGAATTTCCTATTTACTTAAACTATTTGAGATGTAGGTTTTATCCTGTGAGAATTGATCTCCAGAAAGTAGTGCCAACTTAAATCATAATCCACGATATGCCACTGGCTTTTGCTTCAATTTGTTTTTGCATTTAAATCCGAAGTAAAAGTATCTTTTAACAACACGAAAATATTTTGTATTATGATATCAATACACACCTTTAATTCGTAACGATAAGATAGTCATTATCTACAGGAAATTGCTTATAAATATCGTATGTCGGCAAATTCAATTATTCAGTAATCGACGATTGTTGATTTAGATTCGCAAAAGTCTAAAATGGCCTTCCTCGGTAAACTATACTCACACGACCGAGATGAAAACTATGAACCGTACATCGAAAGTTTAGGTAAGAATTCTTTCGTAATCTATACTAATAAAGAAGAAAGATTTGTATTTTTGTATGTATTGTAATAACTCAAAAACTACTTTCACTATTAAAAAGCTACGATCAGTAAATAACATAGATTTTTTTTTTAATTTCACGCTGACGAAGTCGCGAGTAACAGCCAGTAAAATTGTATAACTAATATTTGACACCTAGATTTCCAAATATGTAAATATATTTTGCTTTATTGTTAGCTAAATGTGTTTTTTTTTACTAAAAACCATCGCTTGTTTGTCCATTGCCATACCAAATATAAAATGTTAAAAGACTAGCTTGCACTCCGCGAGGCCGTTCACATGGAATTAAAAAAAGCAAAAGCTACAGTGTAGTTTACATCTATGACAAATTTCATTGAGATCCATTTAGAAGTATTGGCAGCAAACTCTAACATAACATCCATCAATTCATCTAAACTTTAGAATTTATAATATTAACTAGCTGTTACCCACAAACGTAGTTAGCGCTTTGGACCACCCGTTACGCCAATATGACAAAAAGTAGCCTATAATATGCCTGTTAATGTCAGCTACCCCGCAGTGAAATTCCCGACGAAATCGGCCCAGCAGTTTCGGAGATTGCCTGGAACAAACGCTTGTGGCTTGTGGACAGACAGACAGACAGACAAAAATTTTTAATGCGATTTTCGTTATCAGCAACTCGAATATATCATTATTCCGAAATCTGAAATTTTTCTTTTGATTTTACAACAGACACTCCAATTTTATTATATTTATAGATATATAGATAAGTTTAGTAAGATTAACTTTATAGGTTTGCCGGCGGATAGAGTAGCCAACTTAAAGAACTACAAGCCACAACAGAAGCTGGAGAAGAACGGAGACACTTACACCATGACAGCTGTCAGTGCAGCGGGAGATCGGACAATATCTTTCAAAGTAGGCGAGGAGTTTGATGAGAACCTTGCTGAAGGACATAATGTAAGCATTAACAACGCGAATTTACTTTGAAGAAATATAGCTTTATGTTATATTAACTGTTGCTCGTGACTTCGGCCGTGTAAAATAATAAATAACTGAAAAATATGGCCTGTGTTACTCACTTATAGCTCTATGGTGAAAGAATTTTTGAAATCGGCTCAGTAGATTTTGAGTAATTCAATACATACAAAAATACAAATCTTTCCTCTTTATAATATTAGTATAGATAATGAATACATGATCATGCACATCGGTAGTCAATCTGGCTAAGTCTAGGTGAGGGGGCAGCTACCGCCAAAACAGTATTCGTATTCGTTTTTTTGTAGTTTCCAGGTCGCGCCACTTCTGCCCCCCGGCGTGCCTATTATCATATAAAAATTAATTATCTATTAGTTTAAAGATTTAATTATATTGATAAATTGGCTATCGGTCATTGAAAAATCGTTTGTCACGGTATCATGATATAAGCCGGTATCAGTATTCTTACTAATATTATAAATGCGAAAGTTCAGATGGATAAATGTTTGTAGTCTAAACTGCTGAACCGATTTCGATTAAATTTGGTATAGACGTAGACGATAGTCTGGAAGAAGACAGGCTACTCACTTTTGTTTTTGTTTTTCAATTCCACGCGGACGAAATTTAAATGACTAATTTTTAATAGATAGATTTTTGTTAACGTAACTCGATATTAACAGATCTGATTGAGATGATTAACAGATTGTTATCAATAGCATATAGGCAACTCAGTTTTTTTTATTAATTTCCCATAGACGACCTGCTAATTATTATACTATTTCAGGCTAAGACAACATTTACCCTTGATGGCAACACTCTCACTCAAACCCAAAAGTTTGCGGATGGTAATATTTTATACACTAAAAGAGAATATTTCGACGATAAACTGATAGTGGTAAGATATTTTTAATATTTATAAATTGTTTTATAGTTTACAGCAGTTAAGTTTAGTATGTAAGTTTCATTAAAAAAAAGGCGTAAAAGGAATTTGACGTTCCTGTTTACGTAATTTAGGCATTGAATTAAATTAAAATTATCAATACTGCTTTTTTTTAAGTTAACAAATGTTTTATTTTTAGACACTGACAAGAACAAACTGGGATGGTACTGCAGTCAGATATTACAAAGCTTGAGCTTAAGATAAGCTTGTAATTTTATTTATTAACTAATTTCCAATATTTTTTTAATAAAAAAATCAAGACAATGTTTTTCTATTATTTATTTCTACGTACATATCCAGTTAATTAGCCTACGTTAATTTACTCAGGAAATTACACCATGCAACTGCTACAATCGTTTAATGGTCACTCAGGGAGACCCGTTGAGTTCTTGCAGACTACATACTTTTATCGGCGGACAGTTTGGGGAGCGTATAAACAGTACGAACATGTATTACGGTGCACATATTGCAACGATTTATATATAACATACTGACCCAGTCAAACTATCGGATTGAAATTGAAATTGAAATTTATTGAAAACAGATTAATAATTAACAATAAAAGTTATAACCAAATAAAAGATAAATACAAATAGTGATAAATGTGATTGATCTAGTGATACCCACACTAGGCAATGCCTGTATCGTGGGCATCGAAACAGCAGGAAAAATATTTTTAAACGGTATAATTAAAAACCTACGCTTACGGCGTTTCGGTATTATTATGAATTAATGAAAGAAAAATAAATATGCAAGATGATATATGATATATGATATATGTATAGAATAAATAAATAAAATAAGAGGTAACAATAAAACTAAATACTTGAGAATAAATAATATATATTATAAATGTATGAGTATCTTATATATATGTATGTATGTAATAAATATTTATAAACGTCCTAATAAACAAGATTACTTAGAAATGCGGAGTGTTAGGTAGAAATTTTCAAAAGGTTCTCAGTGTCATTATAATTTAAAGTTAGCAACCATTTCAGTAAGCAGGACTTGGCTTGTGGCAGAGATTTTTCTAGTAAGTCACAGTGTTTTAATACAGAATTGTAGATATGTTTTTGAATAAAAGTACCCGTGCGTTGCGCAAAGAGTGTTTTAACTGAAGGCGTAGGTAACCGGTGGATTCTGCGAGCTAACATAGCTTTGTGTTCGGCAGATCCGAACAATGATTTATGAACAATAATAAAAGTTTTATAAATATACAATTGCCTTACGGTCAGCATGCCGGAATCTCTATATAGATCTGAAGTGGGGTACCGAAATGGTTTCTTCATCATGATTTTTAAGACAGAGCGTTGAGCTCTTTCAATTCGGATCATGGTAGTGGCATTCGCAGCGCCCCAGCAAGATATGCAATACGTCACAAGAGATTGACATAGCGCAAAGTATATGCTTTTCAAAATTTTCAAGTTGGTCACATCTCGCAGTTTTCTCATGATGCCGATAACCTTCCTCACCCGGGATGTTAGCGATTCAACGTGGTCTTTAAAGGTTAGTTTTTCATCTATGAGGATGCCCAGATATTTTACAACACTAACTCTAGTCAGAGACTCACAGTCGCAATCATCCATATCACAAGAGGAGTGATGGAGTTTTAAATTCGATGTCATTTCGGGAGCCGACGCTGCTGTTTTATGAAAGCAAACGTAATTGGTCTTCTTTACATTGAGCGTCAAGAGGTTATTTTGGAGCCAAACGCGAACCTTGGACAAGCCCACCTGAGCATTCAGCAAAGCTTCGTGCCAAGTCAAGCCACTGAAAACTATTGCAGTATCATCCGCATAGCAGAGAACTTCAGAATTTTCGATGGGTATATCATGAATATCATTTATGTAAACTGTGAACAGCGAAGGACCCAATATACTGCCTTGCGGAACCCCGAAGTTAATACACTCTGGGCTGCTCATAACTCCTCCAAGCCTCACACACTGCATCCGATCTGTAAGGTAGCTCTTAAACCAGTCAAGGGCAATGCCTCTTACACCGATGTTAAATAATTTCTGTGAAAGGATAGGCACGGAGACAGTATCGAAGGCTTTGGCTAAGTCTAAAAAGACAGCCACACAACAGATTTTATCAGCTAATTTTGAGGAGACAATTGAAGTTAAAAGGGAGACTGCATCTTCAGTACCCCTACCTCTTTGAAATCCAAATTGCCTGTCAGAAATAACATTATGAGAATTCATGTAATTAGTCAGACGGTTGTGAACAAGTTTTTCGAGCATTTTAGAGAAAGAGCTCAGCAAGGATATGGGCCTATAATTTTCAATATGTGTTTTAGGGCCATTTTTATAAACAGGAATTACGGCAGCTAATTTCCAAATAGAGGGGAAAATTCCACTAGACATGCTAAGATTAAATATATAAGTTAGTGGGATTAAGATAGTATCTTTAACGTGTTTAATTAAGGAGTTAGACCAGCCATCAGCACCGGTAGCTTTGCCATTTTGTAGGGACATTATTAAGCCAAATACTTCTTCACAATCAGTGGGATACATATAGAATGAATTCGGTGGTGTTATTTTAGCCTGGACTGTTTTAGCAAGGTCAGTTTCTGTTGTAAAAGTTTCCGTTAGGATCTTGTTTGCGTGACATTGCCCAAGAGTTGAGAAGTAGACATTATAAAGGTCAAGTGGCATCCGAGCAACATTGTTTTCATCTAATAGTTCTATGGGTTCTTGCCGCTTGTTACTTATGCCGCACATTTCTTTAATGGAGCGCCAAAGCTTTTTCGGGTTCTTTTTGTTTTCGTTAATTTCGTTCTGTTCATGTTGTAATCGGATTTTACGCAATAGACTAACGAGAAAGTTGTGATACCTTCTATAAGAGATTTGTAAAATGTCATTATGTGGTTCCAGTTTTGAAAGATGATGAAGACGGTCACGGTGCCTCATACAGCGCATGAGTCCTGGCGTGACCCAGGGTTTAAGGTTGTATTTTGTTCTACTCACACGGACTTCACGCTTATGCATCTTTAAACTTGTGACCAAAATGTCGGAGAATAATTTTGTTGCCTCATTAACATTAGTGCTAGTAGTGATGTCACTCCAGTCTCTTTCAACGAGGTCTCTTCTTATACCAGCAAAGTCTATTTTAAGTATAGTCCGGGGTGGTCGACTTGTCTTGGCTTTATGAAGGCTTAATCCAAGCATAACTGGAAAGTGATCAGTAATGTCGGATTTGCACACAATACCTATTGGAGTCGGGTTGCGATGTGAGTCAGTGATGTATATGTGGTCAAGACACGACGCCCCTCTGGTAGGTTTTGTGATGGCCGGTACAAATCCATGTTCAGCCAGGAAGCATTGGTATTCTAGGGTTCTAGAACTAGATATATCCAATAAATTAATGTTAATATCTCCAGCCAAAATTATAGGTACTCCGTTGGAATTTTGGAGACAACTTCCAATAGAAGATAGAAAATTATCTATGTTATTGTACGACGGTGAGCGGTAAATAGCGTAAATGTTGGCTACATTTTGTATGTTAACAGACAAACAATTTGCATCGTTGATAATGGGCTCAGAGATTAGTGAGTTCCAGACATCTCTTACGTAGACCACGACTCCACTGTTTTGATTTAAATTACGTTCTGTTTTAAACGAATCGTAGCCTGGTATTTGCGGAATAATCACAGTATCATTTAGCCAGCATTCTGTCAAAATGAGTACATCGAGAGTTAAATCCATACGGGTGAGTGCTAAGAGAAACGTGTCAAAATTCTTTTGTATGCTTCTTATGTTAAGAGTAAGAAGTTTGAAATTATGGTTTAACGCGAAACATCCTTTACAAGATTCAATTTCATTAACAACACGGCAGTCAACTTTTAACGAGTCAAGGTTATTTACCAAATCTTCTATAATTTGATTGAAATTAAAAATAAAATTATCCATAATTGCCTATAAAACGACTCATAATTTAGGTTTTGGTGAATACAGTGTGTTCTAATGTTAAGGGATAGAGTTATGTCGTGTATACAGGAAAAATATAGGTATGACTGCGATATGACATATATATCACAAAATGTAAAAGCAAAAATTGCAACTCCTATAGGCCTAATACATGTGACAAATAAAGAGTGTACCAATTGAATAGTGGCGATATTGACACATAGATATATAATAATGTTATGATGTACATAATAAAACATGCAATAATGTAAAATTTCAACATGGAGCAAAACAGCCCAGCGGCACTTACAGATGGAGATTAATGATGATACTAGTTGAACCCATGTATTTTTGTACATTACAATAAACTTGAATTTAATGAAATGATATGGAGTATTAAACATTATATATAAATGCATTATTACAAATTTAAGTATTAAGTTTATGTTATTAGTAGTGACATCGTCACATGTAAATTGGGTTAAGTCGCAAATATGACATATTACAGTAACATATAATTTTTTTATACCGTTCGTTTTTATTACAAAATTTTTGATATTTAGCAAAAACGTAGCAGCGTTGAACAGAATAGAAACCATGAAATATAATTTTATTTTACTGCGTGGTCGACGGAGAAAGCGGAAAAATCCGGTCCAGGTCCTTAGAACACCGTATACGCACAGCAGGTTTCTTTTCTTTTTCCCTAACATAAATTGCGCCATTGATACACCAACAGAAGGCGAAGCCCACATTTTTGGACCGAATTCTTGCGTCACGAAATAACTGGCGATTTTCTTTGGTGAGCCTTTCATTAAGATATATTTTTCGCGCGACACCAGGAACCTGTAGGTCGGAAGTTGATAGGTTACGACGTGACTTCGAGGCCTGCACCAATTCATCTCGCTTAGATCGACGCAGAAGGCGTACAACTACGGGCCGCGACGTCATCTGAGCTTCATCAGGACGTTCGGTGACGGATTCTGGGCGACGGGGCCCTGTGCGCGTTATATAGTCTACGTCATCTTCCTTGAGCTCAACGCCGAGTTTTTGCGCTACGATCTTTACGGAATGCTGTAAAGTTGCATTCAGCCCCTCGGGAATTCCGATAATTTCGATTTCGTTTTTCATATCATTCTGCCTTTGCGTATGTAACTCATCTTCCAAACGTACAACCGTGGCCTTAAGACTTATTAACTCGTTGTCCCGCTCTTCTAATACCTTTAACCTTTTGTCCGTGGCTTTAAGAGAGGCGACAATGTCGTCAAGGCGAGAGTGGCAAAAACAAAGAGACTTGGTAACATCTTCTAATTGATATTTGAGAGAGGATATTTCCTTTGTCAGATTACGAAGCTCATTAGTAAACCCCGTTAACTCGGAGCCGGAATTTGGGTATACACTGCAATCGGGGCATTTCCAAGTCTTTTTCTTCTCGGTCGAACTAGCTAAGGGAACACACAAAATGCAAAAGCATTTATCGCAAGTAAGCGAAGTACATTTTGTTATATTAGCTTCTTTGGTACTCTTTAAACAACCCGCGCACTTCATAATGTTATTTTAAGGGATAACACTTTATCTACACAAAAGAAATAATGAGCAATAAATATTTTGTATTTATGCAAAATAAAATCGCAGCTAATCAATATGACAGTTGGATATTATGGTAGTCTGTAGTCTGCTGAAGCTTAGCGTGGAAAATCATGAAAAATGTGGGGAATATCATTGAAAAACCCTGAATGAGTTATAAGCATGTTTCAATACAACTCAAAAAAAGGAAAACTTTGAATTTATTTTGTTTTATTATGTTGTTACAAATTCATATAAATACAAATCACAGAACACGCAAGTTGGTTTTTCTGGCAACAATTCTAAACGTGCCAGTACCCCACATCCCTTACAAATAAGATAGTCATCATTCTCAATAAGTGTAAATGTTATAGAACAGAACATATTTAAATGTCCATTAATGCAGGTAAAACCATTAATTTCTTCATCGCAACACTGGCAAATATATTTATAATCTGTGGTTATTGATACAATTTTAGGATCAACAAAATCTGATACATCTTTTTCATATTTTTTACAATAATATTCTAAATACAATTTACCACCAGCCAGTGTTTCGAATTCCAATTTGCTTATACAATTGGTGATGTACTTTTTATAAATTTGTTTCATAACATCACTTGCATGAAAAGCATAAATTTTTTCACGTATAACTTCTAACGATGTCTCCGGTAAAGATACAACTGTGTGTGTTTTACAAAGGTTTTTCAAATTATTATAAAGTGTTAAAATTATAAAATATAACTTTAATTTATAAATATTTTTTTCACCTTCTAATAATAAATTAGCATAATCAAATTCTGGTAACACTGATGTCTTTAAAGTCATATATCGTAGCACTTCAATGTATTCCCAATGATTTGTCAATTTTTTTGTTTTATTCTCATATAATGCTAGGATTTCTGAATTATCATTGGACTTTTTCAGTAAAATTAGATCTATTCTTAAAGGTTCTTTTCTCCATAGAACTTTTCTCTCTATTAATGCAAACATACATAAAACACCATTCGGTGAAAACCCAATTGCATGTAATTCCGAACTAGGATATGATTCTTTCATGTCTACTAAAACTGTTTGCACTTGAAATTCATTATCAATACATTCGATTTGTATTTTATAAAATTTATTATTAATAGTAGACAAATAAAATTCATTATTCATCTTTTTAATATCAGTCACTTTATAATCTGTTATATTTTTCACCTCTTGTTTTATTAATTTATAATCTGTATCAAAAATCTGTACAACAAAGTGTCTACTTTTACTATAAAGTAAAATTAAATTTTCGTTTTTAATATAATAATTGAAATTATTTGCTGCCATTCTATCACTATAAGACCATATTTCATGTTTATTTAATGCTTTTATTGAATAATTTTCTATAATACATACATGAATATATACTTTTCCTAATATGTTTGATATAATTAGTAAGAATTTGTCATTACTGATAGGGACCCATTTAATAAAATTGATTTCTATTGGTTCTGCATTTATATGACCGATAACTTCTGCATTTAATTTCGAATCCCTACAATTTATTAACCAAAATAAAATTAAACCATTCCTCTGTGCAGTTACAAAATAGCATGAACCATCTCTGATGTTTTTGTTCGGCCAGCAAATAGCTACTGTAGCTAAAGCATGAGCAACTTCTTGAAGTTCTTTTGAGTTTCTAGGACTTATATCTACATTTGCTAATGATAAACGCTTCAAATTGTCCTTAACTAATGAAGATATATTTAAAACACTAATCCATTGTAACCTACTAGGTCCATATAGTTCAACACAACCAACATTTGTTAAAACAGCCATCAAACTCTCCATATCATTAATAAACCCAGACGGAGACCATTCAAAGGCGACAATACTCGTCATTTCGTTCAGAAGTTGATTATTATGCGGCCACAATGTAGGATCCAAAATCATTTGAATAAATTCAGAATTTTTGACACCGCCTTTTATAAAATTGTTCTCAAATAATACAGATACTGGACTGTATTTCGAAGCGAGGATTAAAGTCTCTATATAATCAAGTTTTTTGTCGTATCGGTGCAAATTGTAAGGAATATCTAAAATGTGCAAACCTCGATGAGTACGAATGGCTATTGCAGTGTTATTGCACAGCATTTTAGTGTCTTCGATTTTATTGATGTTGATATGGAGCTTGGTTATTTCATTCCACATTTTTATTACGAAATATCAATACTATTTATTTAATATCTGAATAAAAAAATCGTAAATTAAACTTTTCGTACGCACTGCATAAATGACAGTTATTGACAATGACATTGACAAAAGGTTACATTTATCTTTTTTAACTAAGTAAAACAAACACGATTCTGCTACCATTACCTACTCGTGTTTCATTTATTCGATTCCAGAAATTGTACGTATTATATTATTGTCACTTACAATACGATTAACTTTTACAAGTGGCAGAATGGTGGTCGGCAGGCGGCTCAAATTAACAAATAAAAAAACGGAATCTGTCATTGTCAAAATAAAATGACAGAACAAAAGTCATAACAAAAGCACGTTTTTGGGGTATGATATTTAGGTTTTCGTTGAATTAACAATATATGTAATCCACAGTACATGAAAGTGTAATTTAATTAAAAAAATTCTGTACAACGATGGGGAAAGCACGGCACAATGCAAAGGCTCGACAAGTTGTTAAAACAAACATAGATAATACTCAAACAAGCGAGGTATTATGCTATTTAATCCGAATTATTTTCGAATTTAGTTTTGAACGTGGAAATTTGATCTTTGAAATCAATTATAATTGCAGATTAAGCTAGAATTTGGTTCTTCTGATTATGGCGCTTCGGATGCCAGCAATCTTTTGGCTTTGCCTTCTAAAAAAAGGAAAACTAATATAATCAAAGAGAAAAAAGAAAAAACCAGATTTCTTTCGAAAGCTCAACGTAAAAAGTTGGAAAAAATCGTTGAAAAGAAACAAAAGAAAGAATCGGTGAGTATTTTTATGATTGTGTATATTTTAATCTAGCTATTAGTCGCCACTTAAAAATGATATAAACGTAGCCTATGTTACTTAACTTTAATAATAAATGTATAGTAGTGTATTAGTAATAAGAAAAATGTACAAAAACTTTGTAAAATGATCTGAATTAAAGGCTATTTTATTTTTATTTATTTATTTTATTATGTTACTCACCTATAACAGCTTTTTAATGGTGAAATAATTACTGAAATCGGCCCAGTAGTTTTTGAGTTATTTTAATTCATACTAAATACAAATCTTCCCTCTTAATAATATTAGTATAGCTAAGTTTTGTTAATTGCATAAGACTTCAATGGTTAATAATGTTGACTTGTGTTAATTACAATAAGAAACTAATTCTTGCAGAGGGCAGCACTGTTGGAATCACTTTCTCAAGTACAAGCAACTCCCGATGAAGTAAAACAACTAACAGCCATTTCAGCCGTACAAACTATTGGTCTGAGAAAATTGAATGAATTTAACACAGAAGCCATAGTTAAAAAAGATACTGAAATATGTGAACAAAAAAAGTTTAGCAGTATAGCAGGTAGTTGTCAAAATTATTAATAACGTTGAATTGACTTTACTGAGCTTGACTGACTTAACTGTCAAAGGAAAGGCAGCTGCCCCTGAATGGTAGCTAAAATCCCTAGGAACCCAGATAAAGAACTTAGAAACATGTCGGTTCTGTAAATTGGACCACATGTTTACTACTGACAACATGTGCATGTATTACAAAGAAGAACCTTGATAACTCAAACCTCGGTAACTTAAAAACCTCTATAACTTAAAAAAATAATATGTTCCCTTCCTATCAGAGCCCAAAACCTATAACATAGACCCTTGATAACTTAAAACCTCACTAAATTAAAATATTTTGTGTTTCCCTTGGACTTTAACTTATCGAGGTTCTACTGTATAACCAAAAAAAATGTATAACTTACATATCTCTTACTCTATCTGTCAAGTTTAATTGATTTTTATTTTATAGGTGCTAAGAAACGCCTTCGGTTACTAAGAATGGAAAATTCTGAGAAAGTTAAAAAGAGAAAACATGATCCTAATGTTGTGGGACTTGAAGAATCATCTGATGATGAATCTATATCATCTGATGAAGAGGAAGAAGTAGCGAACGGAGAAAATGGAGAAGTGGTGAAAAGTGTGAATGAAGAAGAGGAAGTTGTTGGCAATGACATTGAAATTGTTGATAATAATGATTTGTCTAAAAATGAAGATAATAAAGAAAAAATAAAAGAGAAAAATGCGCCAGTAGATGTTAAACCAGTTATAAATGTTGAAGAAAAGAAAAAATCACTACTCGAACACCCTACAGTTCATGTTGACGTAAAACGAGATCCAAAAATACAAGTGGCTAGGTTAAAACTACCAATACTGGGAGAAGAACAAAGGATAATGGAACTGATTAATGAAAATGAATTTTTAATAGTTGCTGGTGAAACAGGTAAGAAATCTAATTTCTTTAATATTCTATAATAGCTGTTGCTCGTGACTTCGCGAGAAATTAAAAAAATGTGGAAATATAGCTTATGTTACTTAGTGATAACATAGGTTTTTAACCAATCCAGTAATAATAATGAAGTAACGACTCGAGACGAGGCTTCTAAGGAAGCCCTCGAGCCTAGTTACTCATAAAAGAAGCGCCATCTGCGCTTGGCCACCTCAAGCCCGGTGAATCTGTAAATGCCTCCTTAAGGCAAACAGTGACTACTCAGTCACAAAAAAAAAAGGTTTTTAATGTTGAAAGAATTTTTACCATGGGACTAGTAGTTTTTAAGTTTTTTCAATATATACCAAAACAAAAAATACAAATCTTTCTTCTTTTTAATATTGATATGTCTTATTACTATGTACTTATCTCTTAATGGATTATGACCAATTTTGTGATGTCAATCTGATGTTCCCTTGTGTAAAAAGGTATAGTAAGTTTTATTTAAATAACTTTCGTCTGCAACTACGTAGCGCGGAATTATAAAAACTTTATTACTAGCCTATTTGTTTATCCAGACTATATTCTACATCTATGCCAAATTTCAGCGAGATCCATTCTGGTCAGCTGTTGTAAGAACCATCTAAACCTTCCCATTTATAATATTAGTAAGATCGTTTTTCATATATTAGTAAGAGCGTCGGTGGCTCAGTGGTTTAAGCACTTGACTTGTAATCTACAGGTCTTGGGTTCGAATCCCGCCGCCATGTACCAATGTGATTTTCGATTTTTCGAATTTTCATATGTACATAATTTACCCGACGTTCTTACGGTGAAGGAAAACATCGTGATGCAACCTGCACATATCCGCGAAGAAATTCAAAGATATGTGTGAAGTCAACCAACCCGCACTTGGCCAGCGTGGTTGACTATGGCCTAGTCACCCTAACATTAGGGTAGGCTCCGAGCCCCTCGGTGGGGACATATAGTGAGCTGGTGATGATGATGAAGATCGTTTTTCAATTATTAATTACGAGCTGGTGCCCGCGACTTCGTTCGCGTGGTATTAGAAAACACACAAACTATATAAATTACAAAAAGCTACGTATCCCTCGGGAACTGGACATTTCTCGGGGATGAAGCTTATCCCATGTGTACTCCAGACTTTGTTTTATATCTGTGCCAAATTTCAATAAGATATGTTAAACCGTTGCAGAATGATCGAGTAAATATTAAAAAACTAAATTAATGAATCCCACGGGAACCGTAACTATTCCAGGGATAAAAAGTAGCCTATGTGTTCTTCCAGACTATGCTCTAAACTTATGCGAAATTTCATGGAGATCCGTTCAGCCGTTTAGGCTACAAATGCTAACAAATATCCATCCATCCATCTATCTATCCGTCCATCTAAACTTTCGCATTTATAATATTAGTAAGATTAAATTGTTTAAACTATTGGGAGACTTTACTTTAAACTGAAATTAAAAAAAGGTCAACTAACTTTTTTATCCTCCGGTGACGGCACCATCTAGTTTCAGACCCTAGTCAGTTTGACTAGTAGGTGCCGTCACTGGATAAAATCGTTAAGCCGTTTTTAATTTCCGCTTATTAATTAATTGTTGGTTATTAGGTAGTGGTAAGACAACACAAATACCTCAATTCCTGTACGAAGCGGGGTATGCAGAACGTAAAATGATCGCGGTGACTGAACCACGTCGTGTGGCTACTGTAGCCATGTCTGCTAGGGTAGGACATGAGCTGGGACTGACCAGCAAAGAGGTTTCATATCTAATGAGGTTCGAGGGCAATGTCACTAAAGATACGAAGATCAAGTTCATGACTGATGGTAAGTTGATACTCGGAGACACTAATGGAGCTCCTTAGTGTAGATTGTTAAAGAAATGTACACTAAGTACAGATTATACTAGTTATAGCTTAACCAAGAATTAAATCTGTGGGTGCTTTAATCTGCTTTTAAATTATTTTGTTGATATGAAAATCATTTTTAAACAACTTCAAAATTAATAAAGTTCTCAATTTCATTGTTGTTTATTTTTTATTCACACATGTATGTTTTGTAACAAAATGATTTTGTATATAATTTTTATGATTGCTCGGAAAACTCCTTACGTTACTATATTTTGAAGGAGGAGGAAAATTGACCCTCAACTCTAAAAGTGTATTTATTTATTATGTTTGCAAGCAGAAACAGATGGATGGATTGCGTGAAAGGTGACATGATCAATAAGAGAGTGATGACTGAGATGTCGTATGATAGAGTTATTTGGAGGACGAAAACCTGTCACTACAGGAGTAGGACAAAGATGATGCAAGCAACTAATAATAATTATATTTCTAGGTGTATTACTAAAAGAGATACAATCAGATTTCTTACTAAGTAAATATTCAGTTGTAATAATTGACGAAGCTCACGAAAGAAGTGTATATACTGATATCCTGCTAGGTTTATTGTCAAGAATTGTACCGTTGAGAAGAAAACGTGGCAACCCACTGCGGTTAATTATTATGTCAGCTACATTACGAGTGGAAGATTTTACTGAGAACAAACGCCTGTTTAAAGAACCGCCTCCATTGGTTACGGTATGTGGTACACTAAGAGCAACCAAGCTCATTCACTGCTGAATTTCTTTGAAAATCTGATATATTAAGATGTACTTTACCATAAGAATATTATGTAATGAATATAGATATCTATACTACTACTTTTCTATACTCTATACGAATATAATAAAGCGTAAACACACTACTTCATGACGTAGGATGTCAGCAATCACAGCATATTTTTTTAATAATTCATTCTTTAATAAAAAGTCCTACTTACAATCCACTTAGGCTATATATTTACACGCTATTAAACTTAGAGTGCAAATAAATTGGTAAAAACCATAATGTGGGAAAGAGACAAACTATAAGCTGCCAACATTAAGGAAGCAAGGTCATTATGATTATAATTTTATTTAAAAATTTAATGGTCTCTTAAGGTTACAAATAGACTTCAAATTGCATTATTTTGATGTCTGACACCTTGTAAACGATGTTTACGAAAAGAAATATTTGAGACTAGCTGTAGCCCGCGACTACGTCCACGCAATGTTAAGAAAAATGTAGCCTACAATAAGCCCGTCTGTCAGCTTCAGTGAAAGTCCGGGCGAAATCGGCCCAACCGTTTCGGATGTTACGCGGCTTGCGGACAAACAGACAAACGGACAAAATATTTTAAATGCGTTTTTCGTTATCAGCAACGCAAATACATCATCTTCCCGATATCTGGAATTTTTCTGATATTACAAACAGACACTCCAATTATATTACATGTATAGATTCATTATAGAATTCCACCGTAATAAATACTTTTTGTATTCAATTAAGAATGTAATACTTGTTATGTATTACATTTGTTTTTTTTTGTTCAGATTGATTCCCGACAATTTCCAGTTACAATACATTTCAACAAACACACAAACAGTGATTATTTAAAGGAAGCTTATAAGAAAGCAGTTAAAATACATACAAGATTACCTGAAGGAGGAATTCTGATATTTGTAACTGGACAGCAAGAAGTGAGTTTGTTATCGTAACATTACAAAGCAAGTTAGTTGCATTTACCTAAATGAAACTAACGACTACCATAAACTACCATAAACTACCAAAAACATCAAGAATTGTAGATACATCTTTAATCAAAGGAAACGATCCATAAAAAGAGGAATATACTCTTTCTGTGCTTCCTCCGTCAAATCCTTCCCTTTAAAAAAAAGGTCAAAACCAGAATATAATTTTAAAATTTTCTACGAGAAAAAATATTGACCTCTGATCAATACCGAGATATTCCCTAAGTAAAAAATAAATAAATAAGTTAATCAAATTGTTGTTTAACCATATTTTAGTTTTAGTTAACTACAAGCTTTAGCCCGCGACACCGTCCGCGTGATATTAAAAAATCAAAAGTGAATAGCCTATGTGTTCTTTCAGATTATATCCTCTTCCTGTGTGTCCTCTCTTTTGTTAAATCCGCTTTTGTTGACCGACTTCCCAAAAGAAGGAGGAACTAATTCGTCTGTATGTTTTTTTTTTATAGCAAATTTCACCGAAATTCGTTCAGCAGTTAAGGCTACAAACTCTAACAAACATCCATCTAAACTTTCGCATTTATAATATTAGTATGATTTCAGGTAAGATATTTAGTTCGCAAGTTAAAGGCAGCATTCCCTTATCGTAAGGATGTTGATTATTCCAAAATGATATCGAAAAAGTCAGTTAGTGAAGTTGACACAGCGCTGGACTCGGAGCCGGAGGATATCGAATCTGATGATGATGAGGTTAGAAGTGTTTTATTGCTTTTTTAATGTATTCAGAGTATATTTTATAATGATTCTATGTTTTTTAAAGCAACTAAATTTAAATTACAAGTATTTTTTATGTTCAGTTCAGTTAATGTTTTTTTTTTGTACTAACTAGATGTTGCATGTGACTTCGTCCGCGTGTAATTTAAAATATTATAAAAGTAGCCTATGTTACTCACTGATAATATAGCTATTTGATGGTGGATGATTTTTTTAAATCGTCCCAGTAGTTTTTGAGTTATTTCAATACATACAAAAATACAAATCTTTACTCTTTATAATATTAGTATACGAGTATAGACTCAGAAAATGCTGGACCAATTCAAGAAATTCTTGAATTGATAACCTCCTTTTTAAGTCGATTTAATATGTTTTTTTTTTTAATTTCCAGGTGGAAAAAGAAATGAAAAGAGCTCGCAAGGCGAGGCGGAAAGCGAAGATAAAATCGAAAGCGTTGCCTAAAGTTAACTTGGACGACTATGAGATGCCGGAGGACGACGGCCAGCCCGACCTTGTTGGCAGCGATAGTGAGGGACATTTAAGTGATTCTGGTAAGTTAAACAATTAGATATTTATGCTAGCTTTCGCCCGCGACTCCGTCCGAGTGAAATTAAAAAATAATATAAAACATAGCCTATGTTACTTACTGACAAAGTAGCTTTTTATTGGTGAAAGAATTTTTGATATTACCCCAGTAGTTTTTGAGTTATTTCATTACCATCAAACATACAAAGTTTTCCTCTTTATAATATTAGTATATAGGTCTGAGGGTGTTTCAATCGCTTTCTCTATTACAAAGGAATTAGTGCTATATAGCACTAGAAGAAAAACCTATATAGGTTTTTCTGCAACTTCATCGGCGCAGAATTAAAAAAGTAGTCTATGTGTTCTAGACTTTGCTCTACACCTGTGCCAATTTTCTAAATCCATTCAGAAGTTTAGGCTATGAACCTTAACAAATATCCATCCATCCAAACATTCACAATATACTTCATACTAATTATAAATGCGAAAGTTTGGATGGATGGATGTTTGTTAGAGTTTGTAGCCTAAACGGCTGAACGGATCTCGATGAAATTTGGTATAGATATAGGGGATATTCTGAAAGAACACAGGGTACTTTGTTTTTTTAATTCCACGCGCACGAAGTTGCGGGCGAAAGCTACTTTATAATAATAGTAAAATTAATTTTGTATGGATGTCGGTTACTATGTTCCAAAACTGCTTAACAAATCTCCATGTAAATTAGATTAGTATGATTATTCCTCAATGTTGCGTATTTTTCGGTCACGACATAATAATAAACTATATTCGTAGATAATGAAGACAGCGTACTAGAGCCGGAAATAAGATCGTGTCGTCAGCCACTATGGACATTGCCACTATACTCTATGCTTGGTTCGAGTGCCCAGTCGCGTGTGTTCGCTGCCCCCCCCGCTGGGGCGCGGCTTTGCGTTGTCAGTACGGACGTGGCGGAGACCTCCCTCACCATACCGCATATCAAATATGTCGTGGATACCGGCAAGAAGAAGATGCGGTGAGTAATATTAATTTGATGTTGTAAGAAATTTCAGTGACATTTTAGGCGCTTTTGTTGTTTTGCCCGTTCCTTGTCTATGACAGATAAAAATATTACATGTAGAAATCAATGTTAAAATGTTACAAGAATCTTTTCACTATATGTCGTATTTATAATATTAACGCGCACAAATGAGATGGGTGTTTTATTTTTTCCTAACTTATATATATTATCTAGTTCAAAGGTTCCTAAAATTTTGTCCAAAATGGCGAAGCTACCGCTGCCCATAGACATCCGCAATTGCAGATACCTACCGTAAAACGACGGAGGCGGAGACGCACATAAAGAGGATATTTCCCATTCCTATGCATCTCCTCCACCGTCAAATCTACTTTCCCAATCAGTCCTTTCCTTATAAGAGAAGGTCGAAGGGGAAATGGACTACAATTTAGCCTCCAGCACCACACTCATCAGACGAAACGCGGAATTGCTTCCAATTCACGCCGGTCTTCTGTGGGGTCGTGGTGCTCCGGGCGAGCCTTGTAAGTACTGCAGTACAGATGTTAAAGCGGGCTCTACCACTGTTAATGATGACGCCGACTTACACGAATGATGCGTTATCTTATACTAGCTGTTCCCGTACGACTTCTCATCCCCATGAATTTATGAAAAAAATATTTTATTGTTTACATTTGTCAAATTATCAATTCCAAATGTCACTATGACATGACACGATGACAAACTATGGCAATCTTACATCCTTGATGTTGGCAGATTGTAGCTTATGGTCTCTTTACCACATTAGGCTTTTTATCCAATTTATTTACCCCCTAAGTTTAATAGCGTGAAAATATAAAGCCTAAACCGTGACGTCATTGTAGGGCTTTTTATAAAAAAAAATATTCATAAATATATTGTGATTGCTGACATCTTACGCCACAAAGTAGTGTGTGTTTATGCTTTATTATATTAGTATGGATTAACACGTATTTGTGTATAGTGTGTACGACCACATAACGGGTGCGTCGGCGTGGCGCGTGGTGTGGTCGTGCCAGGCGAGCGCGGCGCAGCGCGCGGGGCGCGCGGGCCGCACGGCCGCCGGACACGCCTACCGCCTCTACAGCGCCGCGGTGTTCGCGCACGACCTGCCGCCGCACCACGCGCCCGACCTCGTGCGCAGGCCCCCTGATGATATCCTACTGCTCATGAAGTGTATGGGCATTGATAAGGTGAACACATTACTTCATATACATTTTTTCAGGAATTATATGGATTTTTGTAATTCCCTTCAGTTCAGTATTTAAAACAACTAAAGTATGTAGACAACGTGTTATTTCAGACTATCTTCTATATCTATGGCAAGTTTTATCGAGATCCGTCAGTTTATGCTACAAACTTTAACATCTATCCATCTAGACTTTCGCATATACAATATGGTCAAATGGCTTGATCAGTTGTCTCGGGCGTATAGGTTGGAATGCGGGGTGAGGCAGGGTGGCCTGTCCTCGCCTTCGCTTTTTAATCTGTACATAAATCAGTTGATCGTGGAGCTCAGCAGCGCCGGCGTCGGATGCTCCATCGACGGGTGCACTGTAAACAGTATTAGCTACGCGGACGACATGGTGCTGCTTAGTCCTTCGGTTGCCGCTTTAAGACGACTGATCGTGATATGTGAGGAATATGCGAACACTCATGGCCTCGTGTACAATGTAAGCAAGAGCGAGTTAATACTGTTCAGAGCTAGAGGTCGTAAGAGGGAACATATTCCTCCTATAAAATTAAATGGCGTGGACCTACGTAGGGTCTCGTCCTTCAAGTACCTCGGACATGTGGTCACTGAGGACTTGAAGGATGACAATGATATTGAAAGGGAGCGAAGGGCGATGGCAGTCCGTGCCAACATGCTGGCCCGCAGATTTGCGCGATGTAGTACAGATGTGAAAATCTCACTTTTTAAGGCGTACTGCCAGTCGTTCTACACGTGCAATCTGTGGATTAGTTACACGCAACGGGCTATCACCGCTCTTCGCGTCCAATATAATAATAGCCTTAGGATGCTGCTGGGGCTCCCCCGACACTGCAGTGCGTCAGAGATGTTTGCGCATGCGCGGATTGACGGCTTTAATGCCATACTGCGCAAACGGACGGCTTCTCTTTTACGCAGAGTCCGGGAGAGCACCAACAGCATGCTAAGAGGGCTAAGTGATAAGCCCGACTGCCCGATCACGAGGCATTGGCTGCGCGGACACGTACCTAACGTAACATGACCTAACATACCCTGCGTTAGGTCTTGTTTTGTTTAAGAATACATGTATATATATTTTTTTTCTTATTGTTCATTGTATATATTGTAATTATGTGTATTTAATTTTACACGATTTAAAAAATAAATAAATATTGGTAAGATAGCGATTGCTAGCCACTTCGTCGACGAGTAATTAAAAAAAAAGTGACTCGTATGACTTATGTTACTCACTGATAACATAGCTTTAATAGTGATACCTACGAAAACCCAATCTTTTCTCAAATCAAGTTGTTAAGACGATTTCCGTTTAAACAGAAATAATTCGTTATATTTCGTCAGGTTGTAAATTTCCCATTCCCGACGGCACCGGACAGACTGCAACTGAGATTGGCTGAGAAACGTCTCCAAGTGCTCGGTATACTAGAAGAACCACATAACAAAAGCAAAAGGAACGACCAAGAACAGGTAAATTAAAAAATGTTCAAGTAAAAATAGTACGATTTTAACCAAATAAGAATGTACCAATGATATGGATCTGTTAAATTGCTGGAAAGTTATAGTATTTTTCATACCTAGTATTGTGCTCTATGAAGCAAATAGTACAATATTTAGAGTCGAAAAAATAAATGAGAACTATAAACAAAACTGTCACTGACAGCTAATTTACTTAATGGGACATAAGAACTATGACGTCACAAGTCACTGGTTGGCACAATATTTATTTATTCAAAATCAATTGATTTTCTTTATAAAATACAGACTTATTTTGTTTAATTACTAATTCTTGGCTCCTTCACCAGATTTCCCTTTATTAAAGAGCTATTATTTGTGTAGATATTAAAAGTGACGTCACTGGGCAAGGCGGTGTCCGCGTTCCCATTGCTACCGCGATACGGCAAGATGTTGGCGCTGAGCCATCAACAGAACTTGCTGCCTTATGCTATCGCACTCGTCGCTGCGCTCACCGTGCCTGAGGTAAGATAGACACCCGGGTAGACACGTGCCCTAACAGGTAATACACGTGCTTCGCCCGGTAAGATACATGCCTCACACAGCTAGATGCGTGCCTCATTCGGCTAGACACGTGCCTGACCCGGCTACACGCGTGCCCCACTCGGTAAGACACGTGCCTCACCTAGTAAGAAACGTGTCACACCCAGTAAAATATCTATCAAGATTTTTGTAATATGAAATGATTTAGTAGCGAAATTTAAACATTCAAAATATGTTAAAATTCCCTCGCCAAGTTCTAAAACGCAATGCTATTGGTCATAGCAACTTATAGGTGAATTTTATCATTTTTTGCCTTTTGATACTTCGAGAACCAATCAAATGCTTTGCCTTTTTTGATGACGTCACAACACTCCGGCCGCATTTTATTCGGTCGAAATTTTTTTTTGTTTTTTTAGCTCAATGATTTTTTTCTGGTTTAAAAAATGACGAAAAAAATGTAAATTCCCTATGATATAGGTGATGAGTGGTAAAACGGAGTGGCCGGCGACGGGGCAGACGCTGTTGCTGGGCGACGCCGGCGTGCTGCTGAGGGCGGTGGGCGCCGCGGAGTACGCACATCTCAACGGGGAAGAGGAACTGTTCTGTGCTAAACACGGCCTAAGGGAAAAAGTTAGTCATATATACAAGTATAATGACCGGTTTCCTAGTTTTTTACCATTAGTTTTACTCCGATGCAACTTAGGTCAATCTAACACTGATTACTAGGTAATCTTACTCCTTACTAATTTTATAAATGCGAAAGTTTAAATGGATGGATGGATGGATGGATGTTTGTTAGAGCATAGTCTGGAAGAAGACATAGGCTACTTTTTATCCCGGGATAAGTTACGGTTCCCGTGGGATTCATTAATTTAGTTTTTTAATGTTTACTCGATCATTCTGCAACGCTTCAACATATCTTATTGAAATTTGGCACAGATATAAAACAAAGTCTGGAGTACACATGGGATAAGCTTCATCCCCGAGGTGTCCGGTTCCCGAGGGATACGTAGCTTTTTGTTATTTATATAGTTCCTATGTTTTCTAATACCACGCGGACGAAGTCGCGGGCAACAGCTCGTGATAAAATAAATGGAAACCATATAGCAATAATACTAATTTGTCCCTACTAAGGCATAGTATATATCTGAATTTACTCTCTTCATAAACTTACCCTCTTTCAATTTCTTGTCTTGTAGATATCCGCATATCTTAGTAAATACTTGTTTAGTAAAGCCAGTAGCGTTCTAACATTCCAGTGCTAACATCCAACTGGCTTTAAACCAGACAACTGACTTCAATATTTACAACATATAAAACACTTTTCTTCCAGGCTATTAAGGAGATAAGGAAACTTCGTAAGCAATTAACATCGGAGATAAATCTCAGTGTGTCAGGTGTTGATGTTACAATCCATCCGGATATGAAGCCTCCGGATGAGAAGCAAGCCCGGCTGCTACGGCAGCTCGTGCTGAGCGGCCTTGGAGACCAGGTCGGGAAGAAGATAGCCTTGCATGAGGTTAAAGAAGGTAAATATAGTTGAAAAGGGTTTTATAGTGTCAATGAGCAAGAATACTGAAATTCTCCAAAAAACCCGTAGACTGACATCTATACTGACCCATAGACATATCTGTATTTTCAGGAAAATTATATTTTTTTATAAAATATAAGGTGGCAAACGAGCAAGTGGCCACCTGAATCCACCGAAATGGAAAGCGACTGCTGCCCATAAACGTCCGCTATTGCAGATGCGAGGACATAAAGAGGACATTTTCCCTTCCTATGCGTCTCCTCCACCGTCAAATCCACTTTTCCTTCCCATCCTTTTCTCTTAAGAAAAGGGTGGAAAGGGAAAGGGACTAAAATTAGGCCTCCGGCACCACACTCATCAGACGAAACGCGGAATTGCTTCCACTTCACGTCTGTTCTCTGTGTGGTCGTGGTATTACACCGGGCGAGCCGACCCATTCGTGCGAAGATGTTAAAGCGGGCACTACCACTGTTAAAAGTTCTAGTTTCTCCTACTTATACGTCTCCCACCATTTCCCCTTCTTTTTCTTATCCTTTCCTTGTACAAACAGGTCGGAATGGGGTAGAGTAACTAATATTATGCCTCCTCGTTAAAATTTAGTAAAAGAAGCTCCAGGATAAACTAAAGTTAAACCAATTAATTTAAAATGCACTTTACTCATATACTAATAAGGTTCACAATCTTCCAGGCGAGGACAAACGTAAATTCAAATACGCGTACCACTGCGCGGAGCTAGAGGAGCCAGTGCATTTGCACTCAGAGTCAATACTTAGGAAATGCATACCTGAGTGGGTGGTGTACCAGGAGTTGTACGAAACTGGTGCGGAAGCGAGACGCAAGATGGTGATGAGGAACGTAACCGCGATAGAACCTGAATGGCTACCGGTTTATGTGCCTCAGTTGTGCAACTTGGGTAAGTTTGATCATTCATTCAATCGTTCACTCATTCACTCGTTCATTCATTCACCATCATACTTATCTTACTAACATTATAAATGCGAAAGTTTAGATGTATGGATGGAAGTTGGTTAGAGTTCTCTCTCTTCTAGTGTTAGAGAGAGGGCATAGACGTAGAGGATAGTCTGGAAGTACAAATAGATTAATTATTTTTGTTTTTCTTTTCTACGCGAACGAAGTTGCGGGCGAGAGCTAGTTACTTAATTCACACATTCATTCAACTTATTTATTGATTGACAAAGTGATTTACTCAATAGTAAAAATAGTTAAAAACCTCTCGGTTAAGTTACTCACCTTTCTAACGGTGAATTTTTCTAAATCTGTCCAGTACTTTTTGAGTTATTTCAATAATAAATATAAATAAAAAAAAGCCTTTTATTCCATGCCATAGTTTACAAAAGTTTACAAAAAATTGAATGGTACATGTCTTATTATTGTTATTTATATATTACATACAGATATATGAGATTAGAAAAATTAATTCGGTCATATAATGTTAAACTTATTTCAATAAATAATCAAAAATGTCCTAATTATTTTTTTTTTCTATTAATTATTAATCTAAATTATATTCAATTTTTTTTTTAAATGTCATATCTTTTGCATGGACCCCTATCAGGTGAAGGCCTCCTCCAAAGATTTCGAGTTATTTCAATACATACAGAAATACAAATTTTTCCTGTTTATAATATTAGTAATATCTTATTTACTTTACTAAGGTGAACCATTAACGGACACAGAGCCGAGATACGATGAAATCTCAGGTCGAATAAGATGCAGTTTCAAAGGAACATTCGGGAAGGCGTGCTGGGAACTACCCGTTGTGGAAATAGATTATCCAGACAAAATAGAACGATACAGGTAACTTAAAGAAGTTAAACACTAACTAAGCACTAGGCTAGTTCAGTGTATATCAAAGTTATTTCTTGTACTCCTTTGAAAAGCAATGATCTTTCATCGCGCCCCATTTTATACAATTTTAGTGGAATTTAAAATTATCAATGCAAAAATTTAAATGGATGAATGGATGGATGTATGTTTGTTAGAGTTTGTAGCCCAAACGGCTGAACGGATTTCGAGAAAATTTGGTATAGATGTAGGGGATAGGCTAGAAGATCACATAGGCTACTTACTTTAGTTTTTTTTATTCCACGCGGACGGAGTCGCAGGCGACAGGTAGTACTGTATAAAATAACTGAAATTATAAATTATGCATCGCCCCCCTAACCCATATCAACGCCCCCATTTTTTTCTGGGGTCCTATAACGCCCTTCTTTAGGTTTCAAACGCCCTTATGGGAGCGTTATCGCCCACTTTGAGAAACACTGGGTTAGTTTATTCGTGTACCTAGTAATTTAGTAGCATTCTTATGTCCAAAAAATGTTACAAAAGTTTTGTTTTACTAATGAACTCGACTAAAATGATAGGTTACAACTTAGTAGTTTTAAGTGGGGGGATGCACTTCTTGTCTAAAAATTAGAAATCGATTGACTCGAATTATTTCCTATACTCGATTAAATTTTCAGTGTTACTATATTACTTGATACTGATTCTAACCTAGTGTAGTAATTATTTATTTTATTTTATACCACTAGGTGGCAAATGAGCAAGCGGCGATCTGAATCCGCCAAAATGGCGCTGCGCTGTCCGTAGACATCCGCAAATGCTAATGCGTTTCCTACCTTAAATCGACAAGGGAGGAAAAGCGCATAAAAAGGATATTTCCCTTTCTTATGCGTCTCCTCCGCTGTCAGATCCAGTTTAGATACTTATGATTTAATGATTTTCAACGAATCTATAACTACAGTCAAAGCAAATAATCGATTTTATAACTAAAAAAGCTTTTTTGTATTCAGATGAGCTTTATTTTTTTTCTTTGCAGATGGTTCGCTAGATACCTTCTAGAAGGTGTAGTGTTTCCTAAATTGAAGAAATACACGAGTTCTTTACTATCTCCTCCATCCACGATGGTGAAGAGCTGGGCCCGGCTGCAGCCGCGCACTGAGCTGCTGCTCAAAGCACTTATAAGTCACAGAGCGGGCACTAGACAACAACTGATGGACGTCTGGGAGGATAATCCGAAGTGTGAGTTCTAAATATTCATAAGTCTTCAGTTTTATAACGGACAATAAGTAAAACGAGACATAATTGCAGTTTAACGCAATGAAAATTTAAATAACCATAGACCATGATATTGTCTAGTGACATGTAAATATTTTTCCTGGCCATATAGAAAAGTTAGAATGAGTTTATAATAAGATTTTATCTATTTCATAACTAGGAAGAAAAGTGTTTAAACGACTACCATTATTAGGTGGGCATTATATCTTAATGTTATTCATGTTTGTACTGTTTTTTGCAGATTTATTAGACGAATACCTGAAATGGCTGCCCGAGTCCGCACATAATGAAGCCACACTGTACTGGCCACCAATATAATGTTTATGAGCCAAATACTTGTAAATAATGTAAATAAAGATTATAATAAAATGGTGAATTTTATTTACATACCAATAATCTTAATATTACGAGCAATAAATAGTGAATGTAATTTTTCACAAACTGATTTTTACATTCGTTAAATGGAACGTGTCTAAAAAGTGGTCCAACTGGTATGCATGACGCAAACAATGCGTGTGGATCGCAAACTTGAATATTAATATCACTAATAAAAATTAGTAGTACTTAGGCATACTATATTTATGTTAAAAGATTTCAATCTATAAAAACATAGTGTTTGTTTTATAATCTGTTGATATTAGTCATAAACACTACTCTATGGTCTATTGTCTTTGCTGTATTCTCTATTTTTATTTTTTAGTTAAGTTTATGACTTATGTCAATTTACGATTTACGTCATTCGCCACAATCATGGATAGGAGTCTAATATAATTTTTATTTATTATTGTATTAAAACCGAGCTTTTGAAATGAAATGGAGGAATCGAATGTGAATGGTAAGGTTCATTTTCTAATCCCAACTATTCAGATATATTACAATGTAATAACATCTATAAACTTGCAATTATTTTGAGTGGGCGATACTTGTTTTATACTGAGAATTACCTTTTGTTTAGACTAGACTTGCCTATTACGATGAATTTGTAGTGCTAATTGTTATTGCTAACTATAAATATTACGAGCAAATTTGTGTAAGTTGACATTCGATTCATAAAATTAGCAATATTAAAACCGAGCAAGTACCCAATTTACTTCCGCGTTTTTTGTTTTTCCATTGTGTATAAATATAACCCTTAAGAAAAAAATCAATTAAAATCTGACATCTCCTTGTTATTTTAAACAAATGTGATTAAACAAAACTTTAATTTACTCAGAATCAGCTAATAATGCTTTTGTTATTACCAGTGCTTGTTATGTTCGACATAGCAACACATAATCACAAAACATAACTTAGATGTGAGTCTTCCACTTAGTCAGCAAGCTTTAGCATAACTTAGTGAACTTAGTAACATGAAATATATAGAATGTATGACTTATGCATGATTCATTATTATAACAATTGCCATTTATTTAAATAAAATTTTAATGAAAAACCATTGATTGATTTTATGGTAGAAGATAACTTGGTAGCTTAATTAGCTTCTAAGTAAATAACTGTAACCTGTAAATGAATTAAGCACTGTAAACTTTACAGTGCTTAATAAATAATTTGATTTAGAATGCTTCAACATAAGTCAAGTTTTAAGTAAAATTAAAAATACAAATGGCAGTAGTAAATAAGATATGAACTTAAAGCCATTTTGAAATATAGTTGACTAGCTTTAACCTGTACTTGCTCCCTCAGAAATATGACATAAACATATTAAAAGCTTATGTGTTCTTCCGGACTTCTACATCTGTGCCAAATTTCATCAAGATATGTTGAACCACCATGGACATAAATTCTAATAAAAATTCATTCAAATTTACACATTAATTATATTAGTATGATTAATATTTTAAATGCAATTGTCATTATAGATTGAACTTAACTACAATAGCTTAGTATTATTATGTCTGACTAACAGGTAATTTTGTTATATAATGACACATTATGTAGTGACAAAAAAATCTGTTAGTGCCCATAAAGGAAGGAAAAAACCAATTCATTCATAACTTATTAAAAAAAATCAGATCAATGTATATTTCTTATTCATTCACATTTATACATTCATACTACTAACTGTTTTGGAGATTACCAGAATAAATGCTTTGTGGATGGGCAGGAACTAAATTTAATTATTAGATTTTCATTATATGCATTGCCCATACATCATTTTATCAATCATCAACTTGCCCTTGTCACTATGGAGGGTCGGCACAGTGCTACACCATACATATCTAACGGCCATCTAACTGAATCCACTTCCTCTTTCATACAATCCAGCCACACTTTGCTCTTCCTTTACCTTTGTATATTAAGTATACAACAATAAGGGTTCAGAACCCCTGAGCATATTTTTTTAATATCTTTTTTTATTGCATTTATTTTTTACACATATGCAATACGAGCTGTTGCCCGCGACTTCGACCGTGTGGTATTAGAAAACATACAAACTATATAAATTAGAAAAAGCTACGTATCCGTCGGCTACGAACATTTCTCGGGAAGGAAGCTTATCCCATGTGTACTCCAGACTTTGTTTTATCTGTGCCAAATTTCAATGAGATATGTTGAACCGTTGTAGAATGATCGAGTAAACATTAAAATACTAAATTAATAATTCCCACGGGAACCGTAACTATTCTCGGGATAAAAAGTAGCCTACGTGTTTTTCCAGACTATGCTCTAAACCTGTGCCTAATTTCATAGAGATCCGTTCAGCCGTTTAGGCTACAAACGCTAACAAACATCCATCCATCTAAACTTTCGCATTTATAATATTAGTAAGATTACAACACAGTCGGATAAACATGATTACACAATAATAATAAACACATTTTTAATATCTACATGCTTATTGTTACAGAATCCCTCAAATGCGCAGGGTGCCTTAATGATATTGGTGAAGATGAATATATCTCGGCGTTGGGACAGGACTGGCACAAAGACTGCTTTAGGTAATCACTTTGATAATTTAAATTTTAAGACAAACAACTAAGCGATCTATTTTTACCTGGTATTTTAAAAATATTTAAATCCTGGCCTTACAGCATGAAATCAAGTTCTTTATTAAATCTCTTTATAATGTAACAAAAGTACCATATTTTTCCTCAATATTGCCTGGTGTTTTGAAATTAATTCAACACAAGAATTCCACTATTTTGAGCTTGCATTAAGCACCTTATAAGGACTGGCTGTTCCCGTGCGGCTTCATCCGCATGAAATTATGAAAATTCTATTTTATTGTTTACATGTGTCAAATTATCAATTGCAAATGTCAAACTGACATGACAATGTCATTATGACAAACCATGCTAACCTTGCTTCCTTGATGTTGGCAGCAACTTATGATCTCTTTCCCACATTAGGGCTTTTATCCAAAATATAGCATAAAGCGTGACGTAAGTATGGCTTTTTATTAAAAAAAGAATTATTCAAAAACATGCTGTAATTACTGACATCTTAGGCAACAAAGAAGTGTGTGTTTACGCTTTATTATAATAGTATAGATAGAACATCCATTCATCCAAATATTCACATTTATAACAGATATACGAAAGAAATTAAGACTTTTACTATTTGCAGGTGCTCGGTTTGCGATGCGTCGTTATCCACGTGGTACTTCGAGAAGGCGGGCCTGTTGTTCTGTCAGAATGACTACTGGTCTCGCTACGGAGACAACTGCCAGCAATGCGCACAGGTTACTATCAATACTCTTCGTTTATGTTTACAGGGTGTTCAAAAAATAGAAAAAAATATAATTCGTTTTCATATAAATATCTGACAATTAAATGTAGAGGTTAAGACTGAATATTAAAATAAAAAATTAACATTTTTAGAACTCGTAAAATCATCGACATCGTATGAATGCTAAAGACTCTGCTCTACAAATTTGGTCGATGACGTTAACAAAATATTTACACTAGCTTTCGCCTGCGACTCCATTCGCGTGGAATTAAAAAAAAAAACAAAAGGCCTGTTAGTTGTTTTCTTCCAGATTATACTCTGCATCTCTCTCTGAACTCTTTAACAAATATTTATAATATCAGTAAGAGTAAGTGCCGTGATTCAATGTTTTGCCACTGTTGGTGTTATCTCTGTTGTTTTGAAAGAGAAGAAAAGAGATGAAACTATGTAAGGTCAGAGTATGAATGTGTGTGCAGGTGATAACGGGGCCGGTGATGTTGGCGGGCGAGCACCGCTTCCACCCGGAGTGCTTCGCGTGCGCGGCGTGCGGCGCACACGTGGAGGACGGCGAGCCATACGCGCTGTTAGAAAGATCGCATTTGTACTGGTTAGTATTACTTATTTTTACTAGATTCCTAAATTACCTCGGTAACTGCGTGAAATTAAGAAAAAAAATTTAAGATGAATATTTTTTGTTTTACAGATTCCTCTTAACTTGCCTTGTCTTTATTAGACATAGCTCTATGATTTTAGTATAGTATGCGTGTAAGAATTAGACTATACATACATGGCTACTACTCTCCATACATTCTTACTATTTATTTATTTTTATTCACAAAAAGTCATGCATATTACTACAGCTAGTAGCTTTCGACCGAGACTCTGTCTGCGTGGAATTAAAAAAAAAATAAAATGCGTATGTGTTCTACTTGTAAATTCAAGCCAAATTTCATCGAGATCCGTTCAGCAAGGCTACAAACTCTAACTTGGGCATTTATATTAGTAAAAAAAAGAGTGTCCACACCACAGTTTTAATAATAGTATGACGTAATAGTGGTGCGTGTTGCGGGGCGGCGATGCGCGGGCCACGTGACGCGCACGCTATCCACGTGCTGCGACTACCGCGACGTGCGCTGCGCCTCGCACCCGCAGCACCCGCAGCACCCGCCCCCGCCCCCGCCCTCGCCATAGCACAGTCAGTCACATCCCCTGTATAACATAACAAGTGCTCGGAGTAGGTAGATTTTATATACTTGCCACAAGATATAATATGGACATGCCATCTTAACCATAATGTACGGGTAGTATCAGAAAAAAATCCGGGATTTGAATTATGGAATAAAATATAATAAAAACGTACAGATAGGTTAACAAAATTGCTTATTAATAATACAATGAATTATTTAAATGCTAATTTCGAAATTCCGGAACAAATATCACAATAAATATTTCGGAGGCATATCCATACTATCCTTTACATTTGACGCCCACGACCTTTAATCTACCTACTCCGACCTGTACTTATAACATATATATAATAATATTGTTAACATTATTACATAACACACTGTATATTGTACAGCAAAATATCAATTTGCACTTCATTTTCGTTTTTGAGGCAATTTTTTTTATGTCATTTGTTTAAACAAATCGGGTTTAAATTCAACATTTAATCTGTTTTCATATATCGTTAATTTAAATGTTTACATGTTAAAATTGCACTAACATAGGCATACGTGTATAATTATATGATGAATATGACGCTAAGGCTTTACATTTTACAATGTACAGTTAGCGACATAAATACTCTCTATACTTAAATCGTCTATTTCCTGTAACATTTTTGTACACCATACAAATTGTGACGTCATATCATTATGCACAAATCAAAGTGAACCTTACGCTATAGTCAATAACGTCGATATTAACATAGCGGGCGATGCGCCAGCAAGCTGTCCGCGTTGGCGCGCGCGCTGCTCCGCGCCGCGGTCTCCGTCTGCATACAGCTCACCTGCCATAGGTACTAACTACGATAGAAACTTCTAGAATGCATGGAATACTACACATGGATCCTTCTAGTAACGGCAGAACATTCTAGATATGATATATGGATTCGAAATAGACGTAGAATTTTCTAACAGCATATTATGGATTTGTAGGTGAAATAGACTCTTCTAGAAGTAGCATGGTTTGTTGTGTAGCTCTTCTTTTAATTTTTTTTCCAGCTAAAAGCAAATCTCAGTACAGTTAAGATGAAGATGGTATTTTATATGTCTGCTTGTCCCTGCTTTTGCAATGTATCTGTTTTGAACCTTATTGCGTTAGTCTTAAGTGTGATTTTAATTATGCATGATTGCTTCTTGGGTAGCGATGTGGCACTTAATTGGAATTGAGTCTTTCAGTCAATTAAAATTTAATAGTTGGCAATTTAATATTAGAATTCCATGTGCATTTGCTTATCTTATATGTAGTTTGCAGTGATTTAGTTTGACAGATAAAAAAAAAACATACAGATGAATTGAGTACCTCCTTCTTTTGGGAAGTCGGTCAAAAAGACCCTGCACACCTTTGAATAAACTATCGCACGACTGTTATGTGATTGTTTTGCAGCCACAACTGTTTAGTTGCACAACTCAAAATCGAGTAGTGCACCTCCATAGCTCATAGGAATCAAAGACTTAACAGTTGTGCGATAGTTTTCTCAAACACACGCTCTTAATCTAACAAAAAAAAATTAACAGATTGACAGCAGTTAAAAGGTTAATGTATAAAAGAAATTTTAACATATCTATGAATAGAATCGATTCGAGCTGCGGTGTGTTAACTTTACACATTGGAGACCGCGTGCTGGAGATCAACGGGGCTCCGGTCCGCGGCTGCAACATCCCTGACTTCGATCCTGACGCCGTGGTCCAGGTACTTTGGTAGAAACTGGTTTGATCTGGTTCATACCGGTACAGAAAGTTACGTTACATTTAAAAGATTAAGATAAATTTGTATTAATTTGTAACAAACGTTTACCTTTAGATTTTCAGTTATCATAATGGTCCTTCGAGCCGGATATTAGAATTTTATCTTGGCTATTTCTCTTACAGTTAACGATAGAACACAATCCTGACACCTTAAATATGATTAGAGGATCTTCAACAAACACACAGACAGACAGACATATAGACTGCGATGATCGACCGAAACTCGAAGGGAAATCGCCCATTGAAAGAAAGATACACAAAGAAGACTTAAAAAAACACATTCCCAGTAGACATTCCATTGATGACCAAAGAACGTTAAGAGACGACGAAGGAACAAAAAAAGAGAGACTGTTTAAAAGGAAGGGAGAAGATGGTGGGAAGAGAGTGATAAAAAGACGGCAAACGCCTTCTTCTCCACTTTTAGGAGATAAAGAAAGGAGTAGTAGTATGTCTAAGTTACTTGATGTGTGAGTAATTTTAGTTTTGTTTTTAATGTTAGTGTTTGGTTAAATTTGGCAAGAGCGTCGATGGCTCAGGGGTTTGAGCACTTGACTTGAATTAGTCTGGAGTCAGAACCCCTCTGTACTGTGATTTTAGAATTTCATATATACGTAATTTACCTGACGTTCTTTCGGTGAAGGAAAACATCGTGATGCACATATCTGCGAAGAAATTCAAAGATATGGACGGACGTGTCGGTGGACTTGGACGGCTGGTGATGATGATGATGGTGATGATGATGATGATTTAATATATTACAGTAGTGTGGATGTTCCGGAAGCCAGCGGGGTGCTGTGCGACCTGAGCCGCGCGCGCTCCTTCAGAGCAGAACCCGCGCAAGGACAGAAAGTGTTCCGAGCCTCAGATTTATTGCAAGTAAGTTTGTTAGTTTCTTATCTCTCTATCTTTAAAGACCTTAAAACAGACCTTAGTATCTTAGTATACAAACTATACTAATATTATAGAAAGGAAAGATCTGTATTTTTGTATGTGTTGATAGAAATCAAAAGCATTTAAATGTCAAGTAGACGAAGTCGCGAGCAACAATTAGTCTTAAAAATCTTACTTCTTACTTTTATTAATGCGAAAGTTTGGATTGATGAATGTTAGAGTTTGTAGCCTAAACCACTGAACAGATAACCATGAAATTTAGCATAGGTGTAAAACATAGTCTGAAAAACACATAGACGTTACTAACTTGTTTTTTTTATTCTATCCAAAGTCGCGGATAAATATAGGAAATTAAATTTTAATGGTGAATTTATTTGATTTTCAGGGTGAGCTGTTGGGTTCAGGGTTCTTCGGGCAGGTGTACAAGGTGACGCACAGAGACACCAACGAGGTGATGGTGCTGAAGCAACTCTACCGCGTTGATGAAGACGCACAGAGGAACTTCCTTAAGGAGGTATGTTACGCACACGTGTACGCATGTTACGTACATTTGTACGCATGTTACGCACACGTGTACGCATGTTACGTACTTTTGTACGCATGTTACGCACACGTGTACGCATGTTACGTATTATACGTATATATTACGTATTATATGCATGAAATCTATCTACTATACATAATAAGCGTAAACACACTTCTCGGTTATTAGGATTTCAGCAATCACACTATATTTTTTCAATAATACATTATGTATACTAATATTATAAAGAGAAAAGATTTGTATTTTTGTATGTCTTGAAATAACTCAAAAACTACTGGACCGATTTCAAAAATTCTTTCACCATTAAAAATCGATGTTAGCACTGAGTAACATGGGTTCTTTTTACGTTTTTTATAATGACGTATAAGATGACCGTATTAAATATTTGACAGTGGTAGTGGCCGCTTTAACATCTTAGCACTGCAGGGCTGGTTCGCCCCCAGTAATACCACGACCATACAGAAAACAGGCGTGAAGTGGAAGCAATTCCGTGTTTCGTCTGATGAGTGTGGTGCCGGAGGCCTAATTTAAGTCCCTTTTTCTTTACCACCCTTTTCTTATAAGGGGATGGGAAGGGGAAGTGGATTTGACGATGGATGAGATGCATAGGAAGGGGAAATATCCTCTTTATGTGCGTCTTCTCCGTCAGATAGGGTAGGCAACGCATCTGCGATTGCGGATGTCTATGGGCAGCAGTCGCTTTCCATTTGTGGTGGATTCAGGTGGCCTCTTGCTCGTTTGCCACCTTATGTTATAAAAAAAATTATACATTTGTCCTCAAATAATAACGATTTGCAGGTGGCGGTGCTGAGATCTCTGCAGCACCCCAACGTGCTGCGGTTCGTGGGCGTGCTGTATAAAGACAAGAGGCTGCATCTCGTCACGGAATACGTGGCCGGAGGGACTCTGCATCAATTGTTACAGGTAATTTAATTAAAATTCATGTTAATTATAAGCTCATAGTAAATCTTTTATTTGTAAGTTTTTAGTAGATTTTTGTTAATTTACTAATATGCCAGAGCCGCGGGCGAAAGCTAGTTTTTGTATATGTATGTATGTATGTATGTATGTATGTATGTATGTAGGACAGGTCGCGCGTGCTGTGCTGGGCGGAGCGCGCGCGGCTGGCGCGGGACGTGGCGGCGGGGCTGGGCTACCTGCACCGCATGAACGTCATCCACAGGGACCTCAACTCACACAACTGTCTCGTCAGGGAGGTAAATATAACGGCCCAATTCTGAAACGCTCTAATTAAAAATTTCAATGGATCTTGGAGTTTAACGGCTTTTCCCAGTAGTGGCTGATAGAGGCTCAGATAGCTTAAAAATGACGTCACTGTAATAAAATCCGATATTTCCATCAAATACACGTCGGATTGTTATCAGACAATTTACAATTTGGTGGGACAGTGGGACTGCCGCCAGGATAGCGCGCTTTCCTTATTACTTGTTACATTAAGAGATGTCATAGAGACGGGACGTGTATGCTGATCTAGTGTTGCACCAATTTCTTAACATTATAGTTTGGTAATTGATAGTATTTGGTGATAAATGTACTGTACTGATGGAGGAAAACACCTTGATGCCCATATAGGCGAAGAAATTCAAAGATATGTGTGAAGTCCCGCAGTGCAGCGTGTAGACTATGACCTAGTCCTTACTTAGGGTAGGCTCCGAGTCCTTCAGTGGGGACGTAATGATGTAAATGTACTGTGTCAGGACCAGACAGTGATAGTGGCGGACTTCGGTCTGGCGCGCATTGTGCAGCGCACCGCCAGCAGCTCGCTGCCGCGCGCGCACCACGCGCACGCCGCGCTGCGCAGGAAGCGCTACACGGCGAGTACACAGCTCTCACTACTCTCACACTGCTTCCACGGATCATTCCCAACCGTCACCCCGTGCCCAATAGCAGTTACACCCAAGTATCCAATCGCTACGGGACTCTGGTGCCGGGGCCTTGCGTTAATAATAATTAATTTTTATTACTATAATTATTGTTTGTTCATGTTTATCCGTTTGCGTCTTAGTGTTGCATATGTGTTTCAAATAAAGACAATAAAAAAAATCGTCACCCCGCCGTCCCCACGTAAGAATAATAAATTTCATCCGTCCCACCTTTTAGTTTCACTATCACCGCTAAGGAGACATGGAACCGTTATGAAATATAATAAATTCCAACCGTCCCCTCTTCGCAAATGGTGGGACGGTTACGACGTGGGGCCAGCGCGGGGTGACGGTTAGGAATAATCCGCTTTCATACTGCTTCTACACTGCTCTCTCCACTAACTTCACTAAGTTCCGATATGTTCCTTGGAGAACCCGAAACCTACTTCTTCGTGATTTTTTTGCAACTACCCCACCTTTCGAGTCCATGTCCTATATCTTTTCTAGTATTTGATTTTCTGCGTCTTGTGCAGGTGGTGGGCAACCCTTACTGGATGGCTCCGGAGATGATGAACGGAAACGTGTACGATGAGAAGGTGGACGTCTTCTCATTCGGCATTATATTGTGCGAGGTCAGTTGTTATTACCGAAATTCAAATAATTCTCATTTTAATTTACTAATCGTTAAGCCAATCAATGCTAACTTTATCAGAAAAGTCATATCGTTTAGATAAATTTAAAGCCCGTTTCACACACACTCTTTTATCTAGCAGTTTATCTGAACAATATGGTGGTTCATATAAATCTAAAGCCCCCTACACAATCTAGTTCTATCTGACCAAATCTCTGTTTCTGTTTGTAATCCTACAAAACTTTGTTTAAAATTGAACAAGTAAACGAACGAACGAAAAGTACAAAACACCAACAACAATGCGAACGGAGAGAACTACTACCAAAAACACCACACAGTCTCGGGCACCCGGAAAGTATATGTGTGGCGAGACATTCTTCTCAACATCGTGTGTTAATACAACACGGTCTCGCCACAGCGCCATCTGTTAGTGCGCGGCATAAACGACGCCAACATGGGACATTTAGAGAAATTTATCGCTTAGTGCTCAGTTTTGTTAGATTTATTTGAACGATCGGTCTGTTTTTAAAAACTAAGCGTGTGTAGCAGACTTTACTTGACTTTAGATAATCGGGCGAGTATCAGCGGATCCGGACTTTTTACCTCGACGCAGCGACTTTGGCCTGAATGAAGGATTATTTGTGGAGAAGTTCTGCAAGCCCAGCGCCTGCCCCGAGCCCTTCTACAGGGTGGCCTTCCTCGCCTGCCAGCTGGACCCTGATACCAGGTATTTGTTACCTATGCTAATAGTATAAAGAGGAGAGATTTGTATTTTTGTATGTATTAAAATAACCTAAAATCTACTAGGCAGGTTTCAATGATTCTTTCACTATTCTTGAAGCTACGTTATCATTTTGAAATATAGGCTATATTTTTATAATTGTTTAACTCACGCAGATGAAGTCGCGAGCAACAGCTAGTATGTAGAAAATTGGCTAATTTACCAATTTCTGTAATTTTATGTACTCTTCATATGGCTTCAAGTGAAAACTTTTATATTTTTATACTTTTTTTATATCTGTATTTAGGTAAAAACACGTGTCAGTATTTTTTTTTTGTAAAATCTTTACATAAACAAAATAGAAGAAATCGTATTTCATGACCATGATTGTATTTGAGTTACAGTTAATTTTTATCTATGTATAGTAAGAGTATATTTGTTTCTCGTAATCTCGAAAACTTTCACAGGAAGGTAACTGATGGATGTGGGAATGTTTATAGGCTTTAAATTCTGATATAACTCCTAGTGTGAAATTTCCCAGGCCCCCATTCGAAGTGATGGAGATATGGCTAGAGAGCCTGGTGCTGCACCTGTCCCCCGGCCCGCCGCCCCCCACGCTGCTGGCGGACATCGAGCAGTACGCGCGGGGGGCGAGGGGGGCGCGCCGGGGGGCTGCCGGGCCCGGGCACGCCACGCCCGAGGCCTGCCCACACAACGACTGCGGCATCTTCTGCCCCAATAGTGACTCCTGCCCCATTTGCCCCGCCTGCAGGCATTGCTCCCCCAGCGGCACGCCCACTGGGGATTTTGCGGAAGGAGTTTTGAAGGTTGGTACCAACATCTTTTAATATTTATAATCTACTATAATCAATTAGTTGTCAGTTGGCTGTCAAACTATTAAGTTGTGTCTCAGAGTCCTTATATAAAGTTTGCTAAACAATAAAGTTATAGTGCATTAAACAAAGCTA